>NC_140988.1:212330163-212365780 GCF_052327205.1 Somniosus microcephalus
ACCCTCTCTCTTCTCCCCCACCCTCTCTCTCTTCTCCCCTCCCTCTCACCCTCTCTCTCTCTCTCTCCCTCCACCCTCTCTCTCTCCTCCCCCACCCTCTCTCTCTCCTCCCCCACCCTCCTCTCTCTCTCTCCCCCCACCCTCTCTCTCTCTCTCTCCCCCACCCTCTCTCTCTCCTCCCCCACCCTCTCTCTCTCTCCTCCCCCACCCTCTCTCTCTCTCCTCCCCCACCCTCTCTCTCTCCTCCCACCCTCTCTCTCCTCTCTCCCCCACCCTCTCTCTCTCTCCTCCCCCACCCTCTCTCTCTCCTCCCCCACCCTCTCTCTCCTCCACCCCCACCCTCTCTCCTCCCCCACCCCCTCTCTCTTCTCCCCACCCTCTCTCTCTCTCCCCACCCTCTCTCTCTTCTCCCCCACCCGCTCTCTCTCTTCTCCCCCACCCGCTCTCTCTCTTCTCCCCCACCCGCTCTCTCTCTTCTCCCCACCCCTCTCTCTCTTCTCCCCCACCCTCTCTCTCTCTCTCTTCTCCCCCACCCTCCCTCTCTCCTCCCCCACCCTCTCTCTCTCCTCCCCCACCCTCTCCCTCTCCTCCCCACCCTCTCTCTCTTTCTCCCCACCCTCTCTCTCTTCTCCCCACCCTCTCTCTCTTCTCCCCACCCCTCTCTCTCTTCTCCCCCACCCTCTCTCTCTTCTCCCCCACCCTCTCTCTCTTCTCCCCCACCCTCTCTCTCTTCTCCCCCACCCTCTCTCTCTTCTCCCCCACCCTCTCTCTCTTCTCCCCCACCCTCTCTCTCTTCTCCCCCACCCTCTCTCTCTTCTCCCCCACCCTCTCTCTCTTCTCCCCACCCTCTCTCTCTTCTCCCCCACCCTCTCTCTCTCTCCTCCCCCACCCTCTCTCTCTCTCCCCCCCACCCTCTCTCTCTCTCCCCGCGATTTCCAGAGGCTCTCTCCCCCCCGCCCCCACGATTTCCCGAGGCTCTCCCCCCGCGATTTCCCGAGGCTCTCCCCCCCCGCCCCCCGCGATTTCCCGAGGCTCTCCCCCCCGCCCCCGCGATTTCCCGAGGCTCTCCCCCCCCCCCCCCGCGATTTCCCGAGGCTCTCTTCCCCCCCCCCGCCCCCCGCGATTTCCCGAGGCTCTCTTTCCCCCCCCGCCCCCCGCGATTTCCCGAGGCTCGCACCCCCCGCGATCTCACGAGGCTGTGTGCTGGCGTCACGGGGGCCGTGCGCATGCGTGCCGGCGTCAAGGCGGCTGCGCAACGGCCGTGCGCATGCGTGGTTGCCGTTTATAAAGAAGCCAGAGCGGGCTCGCGCGGGCGAGGCGGCCCGCGGGGAGTAGGCAGGGAAACCCCGCGGGCTGGCGGCCGTTAGAGCGGGGAGTAGGCAGGGAAACCCCGCGGGCTGGCGGCCGTTAGAGCGGCTAACTTCGGGCCCCGACACCGTCAAACCTGAGAGGGGGAAGTAGAGAGAGACAGAGAGGGAAGAGGAGAAGGAGAGAGAGGGAAGAGGAGGAGAGAGAGGGAAGAGGAGAAGGAGAGAGAGAGAGGGAAGAGAGATAGAGAAATTTTTGGAGCTTCAGGCCTGCCTGCAGCGCGCCTGGAGACCAGCACCGAGTCCCCCCTGCACAAGGGTGAGGAGGAGGGGGAGGGGGGGTGTTGCTAAACACAATATAAAACTGAAATAAATTGTTAATTAATTCCCTAACACATAATTCAAATATTTACCTTAGTTCCCTAACACACAGAAAGTGTGGGGGAAAAAATCGTGAAAAATCAAGATGCGGCCACTCACCTCGGTTCAGAAGGATAAGGCCCGCCCACACACGCACCGATTGATCGACCGGTCAGGTCACCCAAGCGTAGGATTGGTCAATCGTCAAGTCACTCGACACTCAACTGTAGGAAGACCTCGACGTCACACGGTCGCTAATGAGATGCTAATGAGCGGAACGCTGAACGTTTTTGGGATACCGCGGGTGGGATTTTTGTCCGGCCGAAACATAAATACGCCGATGACCGGTCCGGAATCGCAAGCTTTCTTTTGAGGCGACGCGCGCGTCGGTACGCTCTGTAACTTCCAAACGTATTGAGACCAGGCGGACAGACAGACAGAAGAGCCGCTTTATATATATAGATATGCAACTGCAGTAAGTTCTATTAAATTAAAATCCTACATTCTGATGAAAGGTCATCGACTTGAAACATTAATTCTGTTTCTCTCTCAAATACTGCCTGACCTGATCAGTGCTTCCAGCATTTTCTGTTTTTATTTCAGATTTCCAGCAGCCGCTGTATTTTGCTTTTGTCTTTTATGTAGTAATAGTGCAACTCAATTTTAGATTAGAAATCTTGTTGGTCTACAAGAATCACTTGTAATAGTTGAGATCAAATGCACAAACTGTTTAATCATCTCTTTTCAGCAAGAATAATTTATTTACAACAAACCTCTACCACAAAAATCTTTTCTACTTATTGGGTAAATAAAACATAAGAGGCATTTTTGGCCCAAAAAAACTTATACCTCAAAATCCAACACCCCCATCTCAGCAACCAACTGCATTTTGAAAGTACTTATGTTTTTTCTCCCACAACTGATTGGCAGATTATTCCATACATTTATATTGCTCTTAGAACTGCTCTTCCTGATATCAGTTTTAAGTCCATCTTTCACTAATTTAAATTTGTGCCCTCTCGTCATACTTTCCTGGCTTATTTTGAAGTAATATTCAGGACTTTCTTTAAATGTTATATTCCTAAATGAGTTCCTCTTCCTCTCTCAATCAATTTCTCTCTCTGGACTTGAGTTTCTCCAATGCTGTGAAGAGGTCCCAGAAGACACACGTGTGAACTCCACTAGTTATGACCATGCATATGGAGCCTTTTGAATTTCACAGATTTCTGTTACAGAGCTAGCTTTCAACCCAATAACAGAATGTTGTTAAATTTTTAGAATCGTTCACAATATTGTGGGAACAGTGAATCGTTTTTAAGTCTGATATATAGGCCTGATTTCTGTAATGTTAACAGGTTGTAATGGCTTACCTCTAATAAATAAAAGTATCTGTTAAACTGTGGACTTTTGGTATCTTCCAATCCCTTCAGCTGCCGTGTAATGAACATGAAAATGTCCTGTGAATTACACACACAAAAAATAAACACAAAGCATAATTCAACAAACATTTGCAAAGCAGTTTAAAATGCTTCCTAAAAGATCCATGGTAAAATTGAATGTTATATTCCAATTTGTAGCGTCCTATAAAAGTTGCAGTTGTGGTGAAATATCTGCATAAAATATGGACTTTTAGAAATCAGAACTGAAAACAAAGATAAGCAAGATACTCTAGTGATAGGAGGAATTAATGGATTGAACGACCTGCAAACTGCTTAATCGAAAACCAGAACACTTTTACATGATATAAAAATCATTGAGGCAATGGGAAGACATAGAAGAGCAAAAGAAGTGGAAATAGCTGAGACAGTAAAAAAAAAGGTATGGCAATGACTCTCAAGGGAAAAGGCAAGAAAATGGGAAGAATAGGAAATAATCCCTTCAGATGCAGATCTGAAATGAAAATAATAATGCTAATGCACTCAGAGTCGCCTATTTTAAATAGAAAATAAGTCAGCGCCCCCGGTCCCTATCCAAACTTTGTTGACCGTCTACACTCAAAACATCAACGCTTCTCCGCCCCCCAAACAGTGACAGGCCTATTACCCCACAAACCAGTATATCCTGCTAAAAAAAAAATGGGGGAATGCCTAAGAATATTATCAGATACTGTTCCTGAATGCTGTTGAGCTTGGGTAGAACAGAGTAGAAGGCTGAAGACAGAGGTTAAGAGTGAAAATGGGAGGGAAATTTAAAGTGGCAAACTATAGAGGTCAGGATCACACTTGTGGACAGAGCAGAGCTGTTCAGCAAAGCGGTTACCTAATTTGCATTTCGATTATGTAGAGCTGGCCGCAACATGAGCAATGAATATAGTATACCATACTGGATGGAGTAAATTGTCTCATGTAAGGAATGTTTGGTTCTCTGGATAATGGTGTGGGAAGAACTTAAAAGAAAAGTGATGCGCCTGGTGTAGTTGCACAGGAAAATGCTAGCAATGTGGAGACTGGAGTGGGTGGTGTAAGAATTAACAAGGTTACCCTGGAGGGAGTGATCACTCTGATAAGCAGAGGAACATGATGGCTGCCGCTAGACTGGCAGTTCCATAAGCACCTTAGGAGCTCTTCACCGCTATCCATGGGAATCTCCTGCCATCCTTTGCCCTTTCACTCCCAAATCTCCTCGCTTCCACTGTTCAAGTTCCCCTGGCTCCAGCAGTTGGTGCATTTTAGCCCTAACTACAAGTTAACTGTTCTAAACCGCCATTACCCATCCCCCAGCCCTGTTCTCTGCTTCTCACTGAGCTGTTGAATTCTCTTCTCAAATTTGGTTTTCAAATTCCTGGAATTCTCTGGACATCAAGACTACGTTTCTGCACTGGATTACATCGTAAGACTCATCTGCTGTATCCCTGATTCTGCTACTAAAATTTTTTAATAACTTTTATTTTAATAAAATGTCTCTAACATTATGAAAAATTTTGATAGAGTGGACAGAGAAAGAATGTTTCCACTTGTGGGGAAGAACATAACTAGAGGCCATCAATATAAGATAGTCACCAAGAAATCCAAGAGGGAATTCAGAAGAAACTTCTTTACCCAAAGAGTGGTGAGAATGTGGAACTTGCTACCACAGGGAGTGGTTGAAGCGAATAGTATAGGTGCATTTAAGGGGAGGCTAGACAAGCATATGAGGGAAAAGGGAATAGAGGGTTATGCTAATAGATTTAGATGAGGAAAGACGGGGAGGCTCGTGTGGAGCATAAACGCCGGCATGGGCTGGTTGGGCCTGTTTCTGTGCTGTGTATCCTATTTATGTAACCCTATGTAAACATCTTCCCCCAATGTGACAGTATCTCAGACCTCACCGCCCTCGGCCTCTTTCATTGTTCCACTGAAGCTCAGTGTAAGCTCGAGGAACAGCACCTCATCTTTCGATGAGGCACTTTACAGCCTTCTGGATTCAACACAGAGTTCAACAATTTCAGATCATAACCTGGCCCCCATCAGATATATATATTTTTACCCACACTTTTTGTTTGTGCCTTCTGTTCTTCTCCCCCATATGGCAGCTGTCTTTCATTCTGCCAGCGCAATTTACACTTCATCTAGAGCCATCCTTTGTTTGTTAACCTGTCCCATTACCATCTCCTTTTGCCTTGAATATCTCTCAATGTCGCTTAACCTCTCCTGCCTTCTATCCTAGCAAAGACCTTCCCTTTTGTTCTTTCATCCCCTCCCCCTTTTCCCAGCTCCTACACTTGCTTAAATATCTGTTCCATTTCCTGCTTTTTTCCAGTTCTGATGAAAGGTCATCGACCTGAAACGTTAACTCTGTTTCTCTTTTCACAGATGCTGCCTGACCAGCTGAGTATCTCTAGCACTTTCTGTTTTTATTTCGATTTCCAGCATCTGCAGTATTTTCTTTTTGTGGCAGTATCTCTGCTGAGCTGGGTGACTCATTCGACTGTTTTTCAGCTTTGTTGGTTTCTGCTAGCTGCTGCTGTTTCACAGTTGAGCTGGGTGACTTGTTCTACTGGTTTTTCAGCTTTGCTGGTCGCTGGTTCGTTGTTTTACATTTTCTCCGCCACTTCTAATCTACGGTGATCTTCAACTTCGCTATCATTTCTGCACCGCAACTAATTCTCATTTCCATCGTCCTATTCTCTACCCTTCAAATAGCTTCTGGTTTTCACTCGCCCGCTACACCGTCTCTAAACTTGGACAAAAGTTTGTCGATGCTCCATGCAGACTCTATCCAACTTACGTCAACTTTTTCCCTCCATGGGAGCATCGACCTTAACTCTGGACTCCCTACTATTGTCACCAACCTATTCCCTGCTACTACCAGGAAATATGCACCCCTATAATTGATACATAACTAGGCCTATGTAACTTGAGTTTTTCCGTGTCCATTCTTGTGCACATTTTGGCTGCCGCTCTGGACTCGAGCCGTTCACTTTTATTTCCCCCTTTTTCTTTTCTCTCTATCCCTTTCTGACCACTCTCTCCTGTCATCATGCCACCTTTCCTCTCTCCACTCAGATACTACTTCTTCTTAGGCAGTGAAGACTGCCCTCCCAAATCCCTACCGCAACCCTTCATTACTCTTCGACCTTCCTACTCTCCTGCTGCCATCCCAGGCTTGACTCCCTCTTAGATACGCTTACAGCTTCCCTCTGTGCCTCTCTTGGCATCCTCCAAAAGGGCCCACCGTGGCACTCGTCGCTGCCTCCTCACGAGCAGCAACCCCAACTGTCTCATGCTACTCTCTCGCGGACCTTCCCGCCCAGCATGCCCGCTGGGGTCTAATCTTGCCAATCTCCTCTCCGCCAACTCACCCCTCTCAGTGCTGACCCTGTGGACGCTGGCAGTGGATCAGCCATCACTGACCCTCTCTGCATCTCCCTGCAGAAAGTCCGTTCACTTGCGAACAAGGCCCTTGCCATCCATGAGGTTATCGTGGATGACTGCATCAACATTATGGCCCTGACGGAAACTTGGCTGAGGAGTGATGGCATCTTACCATTAAATGAAGCCTCCCTGCCTGGCTATAACTTCCACCACTTACCCCGCCCAGACCGCCATGGTGGCAGTATGGCTCTCATCACCAAATCACACCTTGGACTGTGCCCCTACTCCTCCGGCACTTTCTCCTCCTTTGAGCATCTCACCTTGTTCTATCCCCTCTCATCTGATTTAAAATTCACATTCTCTACCGCCCAACACCAATAGCATAAAAATGTTGTCACCGACATATCTTCACTGCTTTCCTCCCTCAGCACCAAGCGACTTCAACCTCCCTCTCAATTCATCATGCTCTCTCTCTCCTGAGTTCACTGCTCTCCTATCTTCCCTTAATCTCTCCCTCCATGTAAACTCCCCAACCTATATTCATGGCCACCCCCTTGATCTTGTCATCTCTCCTGGCCTTGCTGCTCATCATGTCAATCACAGATAAGGCCATCTCTGACCACTTCCTTGTATCGCTCTTCACCCACACCCCCCCATCTCAACCCTATTTCCTTCTGTGGCTGCCCCTGGAAAGCTCTCTTACAACTGCACTTACGAAATCCCAACTGTCCAGCCTTTGGCCCTCTATTCACCACATTTCTGCAGAGCTGCCGATCTGCTCAACCACACCCTCACCACCACCTTTGATGCCCTAGTCCCTATTAAAACAATTACTCTCTCTCACCCTGCCCTAGCCCTAGCCTTGAACTTGCATCTTTCTCCAGTTTCCTCTCCAATCTCCCCTCATGACCTTTCCACGCTCATCTTGTCCATGAGACCCACTTCCTGCTCCCTCGACCCTATTCCCTCTAAACTGCTGACCACCTTTGCTGGCTCTCATGTTAGCTGACATTGTTAATGGTTTGCTCTCCTCAGGTACTGTCCCCCTCTCCTTCAAATCTGCCCTCATCACCCCTCGCCTCAAAAAATAAAACCCTTGACCCCCTCCGTCCTTGAAAACTACCGCCCAATCCCCAACCTCCCTTTCCTCTCCAAAGTCCTTGAAGGTGTTGTCACCTCCCAAATCCGAGCCCATCTTTCCCAGAACTCCATGTTTGAATCCCTCCAATCGGGTTTCTGCCCCTGCCACAGTACCTAAACGGCTCTTATCAAAGTCACAAATGACATCCTTTGTTACTATGACAAAGGTAAACTATCCCTTCTCGTCCCGTCTGCAGCCTTTGACATGGTTGACCACTTCATCCTCCGCCAACGTCGTCCAGCTGGGTGAGACTGCACTTGCCTGGTTTCATTTTTATCTATCTAATCATAGCCAGAACGGCCATGGAAGGAGCATTAACGCGGCCAGGCAGACTGTTGATCAGCCAAATAGTGGAAAGTTATGGAGGAGCAAATTTGCTGAGAAATTACAGAGGTGCAAGAACTATAGAGTAATAATAATGGGGGACTTCAACCATCCTAATATAGACTGGCATCGTAAGAATGTTAAGGACAGAGCAGGGGAAGAATTTCTGAAGTGTGTTCAGGAGAACTTTCTTGATCAGTATGTTTCCAGCCCGACGAGGGAGGAGGCATTGCTGGATCTGGTTCTGGGGAATGAGGTAGGTCAAGTGGAGCAAATGTCAGGAAGTGAACATTCAGGGAACAGTGATCATGTGATCATAGGGTGTAGATTAGCTATGGAAAAGGACAGGGAGCAATCTAGAGTAAAAATGTTTAACTGGGGGAAGGCCAATTTCAGTGGGATGAGAACAGATCTGGCCCGAGTAAACTGGAATCAAAGATTGGCAGGCAAGACTGTAATGGAACAATGAGCTACATTTAAAGAGGAAATACTTCAGGTACAGTTGAGGTACATTCCCACTAGGGGGAAAGGCAGTGCAACTAAAGTCAGGGTTCCCTGGATGACGAAAGCGATAGAGAATATGATGAAGCAGAAAAAGAGCTCGTATGACAGATGTCAAGTTGCAAATACATCTGAGAATCAGGCTATATATAGAACTCATTTTTAGTGTGGAAGCAGGTCATCCTCAGTTCCGAGGGACTGCCTAAGAAGAAGATATAGAAAAGTCAGAGGAGAAGTGAAAAAGAAAATAAGGGGCAAAGAGAGGGTGTGATAATAGAATGGCAGCCAACATAAAAGGTAATCCAAAAGTCTGCTATAGGCATATAAATAGCAAAAGGGGAATAAGAGGAGGAGTGGGGCTGATTAGGGACCAAAAAGGAGACCTGTGCATGGAGGCAGAGGGTATGGCTGAGGTACTAAACGAGCATTTTGCATCTGTCTTCACCAAGGAAGAGGATGCTGCCATAGACATAGTAAAGGGGAAGGTAGTGGAGATACTTGATAGGATAAAAATTGATAAAGAGGAGTTATTAGATAGGCTGGCTGTACTTACAGCAGAAAAATCACCAGGAGCAGATGGGATGCATCCTAGGATGCTGAGGGAATTGAGGGAGGAAATCGCAGAAGTACTGGCCATAATATTCCAATCCCCCTTAGATACGGGGGTGGTGCCAGAGGATTGGAGAATTGCAAATATTACACCATTGTTCAAAAAAGGGTGCAAAGGTAAACCCAGCAACTATAGGCCAGTCAGTTTATAGAATCATAGAAAGTTACAGCACGGAAGGAGGCTATTTCGGCCTATCGTGTCCGCACCGGCCAACAAAGAGCTATCCAGCGAGCTATCCAGCCTAATCCCACTTCCCAGCTCTTGGTCTGTAGCCCTGCAGGTTACAGCATGCCAAGTGCACATCCAAGTACATTTTAAATGTGGTTAGGGTTTCTGCCTCTACCACCCTTTCAGGCAGTGAGTTCCAGACCCCTACAACCCTCTGGGTGAAGACATTTCCCCTCAAATCCCCTCTAAACCTTCCACCAATTACTTTAAATCTGTGCCCCCTGCTAAGGGTAATAGGTGCTTTCTATCCACTTTATCTATGCCCCTCATAACTTTATACACCTCAATAAGGTCTCCCCTCAGCCTCCTCTGTTCCAAGGAAAACAGACCCAGCCTATCCAGTCTTTCCTCATAGCTAAGTTTCTCTACTCCCGGCAACATCCTTGTAAATCTCCTCTGTACCCTCTCTAGTGCAATCACATCTTTCCTGTAATGTGGTGACCAGAACTGCACGCAGTACTCTAGCTGAGGCTGAACTAGTGTTTTATACAGTTGAAGTATAACCCCCTGGCTCTTGTATTCTATGCCTCGGCTAATAAAGGCAAGCATTCCATATGCCTTCTTAACCACCTTATCTACCTGGCCTGCTACCTTCAGGGATCTGTGGACATGCACTCCAAGGTCCCTTTGTTCCTCTACACTACTCAGTGTCCTACCATTTAATGTGGGGTCCAACCCGAAACGTCAACTCAAATTTCTCTCCACGGATGTTGCCTGACCTGCTGAATTTTTCCAGCATTTTCTGTTGTTATTTTGTATTCCCTTTCCTGGTTAGCCCTCCCCAAATGCATTACCTCACACTTCTCTGGATTGAATTCCATTTGCCACTGTTCTGCCCACCTGACCAATTTATTGATATCTTTCTGCAGTCTACAGCTTCCTTCTTCAGTATCAACCACACAGCCGATTTTAGAATCATCTGCAAACTTCTTAATCATACCCCCTATATTCAAGTCAAGATCATTGATATATACCACAAAAAGCAAGGGACCTAGTACTGAACCCTGCGGAACCCCACTGGAAACAGCTTTCCAGTCACAAAAACACCCATCAACCATTAACCTCTGCTTCCTGTCTCCGAGCCAGTTTTGAATCCAACTTGACACTTTGCCCTGGATCCCATGGGCTTTTAACCTCGTGACCAGTCTGCCATGTGGTACCTTATCAAAAGCCTTGCTAAAGTCCATATACATTACATCAAACACACTACCCTCATCTACCCTCCTTGTTACCTCCTCAAAAAATTCAATCAAGTTTGTCAGACACGACTTTCCCTTAACAAATCAGTGCTGACTATCCTTGATTAATCCGTGTCTTAATAAATGAACATTTATCCTGCCCTTCAGAATTCTTTCCAATAATTTTCCCACCACCGAGGTTAGGCTGACTGGCCTGTAATTACTCGGTCTATCTTTTTCTCCCTTTTTAAACAAGGGTACCACATTAGCAGTCCTCCAGTCTTCCGGCACCACACCTGAAGTCAGAGAGGATTGAAAAATGATGGTCAGGGCCTCTGCTATTTCTTCTTTTGCTTCGCTTAACAGCCTGGGATACATTTCATCCGGGCCTGGGGATTTATCCACTTTTAAAGTGGCTAAACCCCTTAATACTTCCTCTCTCACTATACTTACTTCATCTAATATTTCACACTCCTCCCCCACCCCCGATAGCAATGTCTGCTTCGCCCCTCCCCTTTGTGAAAACAGACACAAAGTATTCATTTAAAAACCCTACCGACATCTCCCGCCTCCACACACAGATTACCCTCAAGATCTCTAATAGGCCCTACCCTTTCTTTAGTTATCCTCTTGCTCTTAATATATTTAGAAAACATCTTTGGGTTTTCCTTGATTTTACTTGCCAAGAATTTTTCATGCTCTCTCTTTGCTTTCCTAATATCCTTTTTAATTGCACCCCTGCACTTTCTGTACTCCTCTAAAGATTCTGGAGTATTTAGCCCTCGGTGTCGGTCATGTGCCTCCCTTTTTTTCTTTATCCTACCCTGCATGTCTCTAGACATCCAGGGGGCTCTAGATTTGTTAGTCCCACCTTTTTTCTTTAAGGGCACATGTTTGTTCTGAAGCCTCCGGATCTCGTCCTTGAATGCCTCCCACTGCTCTGACACTGATTTACCTTCAAATAGCTGTTTCCAGTCCACTATGGCTAAATCCCCTTTGAGCTTCACAAAATTTGCTTTTCCCCAATTTAGAATTTTTATTCCTGGTCTATCCTTGTCCTTTGCCATAACTACCTTAAATCTAACTGAATTATGGTCACTAGCACCAAAATGCTCCCCCACTGATACGCCTTCTGCCTGCCCAGCTTCATTCCCTAAAACTAAGTCCAGAACCGTCCATCTCCCTGCCAAGCTAGTTTAAACCCTCCCCAAAAGCACGAGCAAACCCTCCAGAGAGGATATTGGTCCCGCTCCCGTTGAGGTGCAACCCATCTGGCTTGTAGAGGTCCCACCTCCCCCAGAAACAGTTCCAATTCCTCAGGAATCTAAAGCCCTCCCTCCTACACCATCTCGCCAGCCACGCATTCATCTGCTCTATCTTCCTATTTCTGAACTCACTAGCACATGGCGCTGGTAGTAATCCGGAGATTACTACCTTTGAGGTCCTGCTTTTGACCTTGGTAGTGGGGAAACTTTTAGAAACAGTAATCAGTGACAAAATTAAGAATCACTTGGACAAGTGTGGATTAATTAAGGAAAGCCAGCACGGATTTGTCAAAGGCAAATCGTGTTTAAGTAACTTGATTGAGTTTTTTGATGAGGTAACAGAGAGGGTTGATGAGGGTAATGCAGTTGATGTAGTGTACATGGGTTTCCAAAAGGCATTTGACAAAGTGCCACATAATACGTTTGCCAGCAAAGTTGAAGCCCATGGAATAAGAGGGACAGTGGCAGCATGGATACAAAATTGGCTAAGTGACAGGAAACAGAGAGTAGTGGTGAACGGTTGTTTTCTGGACTGGAGGAAGGTACGCAGTGGTGTTCCCCAGGGGTCGGTTCTAGGACCACTGCTTTTCTTGATATATATTAATGACTTGGACGTGGGTGTACAGGGCACAATTTCAAAATTACTTAGAAGTATAGTGAACAGTGAGGAGGAGAGCGATAGACTTCAGGAAGACACAGACAGGATGGTAAAATGGGCAGAACGTGACAGATGAAATTTAACGCAGAGAAGTGTGAAGTGATACATTTTGGTAGAAAGAATGAGGAGAGGACATATAAATTAACTGGTACAATCCTGAAGGGGGTGCACGAACAGAGAGACCTGGGGGTATGTGTGCACAAATCGTTGAAGGTGGCAGGGCAGGTTGAGAAAGCAGTTTAAAAGGCTTACAGGATCCTGGGCTTCATGAATAGAGGTACAGAGTACAAAAGTGTGGAAATTATGATGAACCTGTATAAAACACTGGTTCGGCCCCAACTGGAGTACTTTGTCCAATTCTGGGCACCACACTTTCAGAAAGATATGAAGGCCTTAGAGAAGGTGCAGAAAAGATTTACGAGAATGATTCCAGGAATGAGGGACTTCAGTTATGTTGATAGACTGGAGAAGCTGGCGTTGTTCTCCTTGGAGCAGAGAAGATTGAGAGGAGATTTGATAGAGGTGTTCAAAATCATGAGGGGTCTGGACAGAGTAGATAGAGGGAAACTGTTCCCATTGGCAGAAAGGTCGAGAACAAGAGGACACAGATTTAAGGTGATTGGCAAAAGAACCAAAGGTGACGTAAGAAAAAGCTATTTTACGCAGCGAGTGGTTAAGATCTGGAATGCACTGCCTGAAAGGGTGGTGGAGGCAAATTCAATCACAGCTTTCAAAAGGGAGTTGGTTAAGTATCTGAAGGAAAGAAATTTGCAGGGCTATGGGGCAAGGGCGGGGGAATGGGACAAGCTGAAGTACTCTTGCAGAGAGCTGGCATGGGCTTGACGGGCCGAATGGCCTTCTTCCGTGCTGTAGCCCTTGTATGATTCTAATGAATCCTTCCACTGCTTCACTGTTCCCCGGAACAGCGAGAAATCACGAAAAGAAGCAGCCAGAAAATCACCTGCAATGCCTTCTCTTCCCGCTGCCGCATTGTTACCTCTAGTGTCCCCCAAGGGACACATGCTGCCCCTTGGCGACATTATCCGAAAACACAGCATCAGCTTCCACATGTCAGCTGACGACACCAGCTCTATCTCACCACCACTTCTCTCGACCCCTCTACGGCCTCTAAATTGTCAGACTGCTTGTCCGACATCCAGTACTGGATGAGCAGAAATTTTCTCCAATTAAATATTGGGAAGAACGAAGCCATTGTCTTCAGTCCCCACCACAAACACCGTTCCCTTGCCACCAACTCCATCCCTCTCCCTAGCATTTGTCTGAGGCTGAACCAGACTGTTCGCAACCTTGGTGTCACATTTGACCCTGAAATGAACTTCTGACCACATATCTGTGGCATAACTCAGAACGCCTATTTCCACCTCTGTAACAATGCCCATCTCTGCCCTTGCCTCAGCTCATCCACTGCTGAAACCCTCATCCATGCCTTTGTTACCTTTAGACTTGACTACTCAACTCCTGGCTGGCCTTCCTCGTTCTACCCTACGTAAACTTGAAGTCACCCAAAACTCAGCTGCCCATGTCCCAACTCGCACCAAGTCCCATTCACCCATCACCCCTGTGCTCGCTGACCTACATTGGCTCCCGGTTAAGCAATGCCTCAATTTTAAAATTCTCGTCCTTGTTTTCAATTACCTCCATGGCCTCGCCCCTCTCCTTCTCTGTAATCTCTTCCAGGCCACAACCATCCCCCCCACCACCCCGAGATATCTGCGCTCCTCTAATTCTGCCCTCTTAAGCATCCCTGATTATAATCGCTCAACCATCGGTGGCCGTGCCCTCAGCTGCCTAGGCCCCAAGCTCTGGAGTTCCCTCCCTAAACCTCTCTTTCCTCCTTTAAGATGCTCCTTAAAACCTACCTCCTTGATCAAGCTTTTGGTCATCTGCCTTAATTTCTCATGTGGCTCAGTGTCAAATTTTTGTCGTATAACAATCCTGTGAAGTGCCTTGCAACGTTTACTACGTTAAAGGTGCTATATGAATTAAAGTTGTTGTTGTTGCTGGGACCATCCTGCAGATGGTGGATGATGAGGCAAATTTGGAGACTGGTGGAGTGGAATGTGAAGACAATTCTTAGTGTGAAGAGGGGAGGGGTGAGAACAGAGGTACGGAAAATGGGGTGCAAAGATTCCATTCAATCATTGTTGAGGGAAAAAAAGACATCTCAGAAGGTCTGGTGCAGATGGTAGAATCAGCAAAACCAGCCCATGACTTTGGTCACCATGATCGCATTGAATGGCGGAGCAGGCTCGAGGGGCCAAATGGCCTACTCCTGCTCCTATCTTCTATGTTTCTACGTACACTAATATTTACAAGAACAACTTGCATTTATATAGCACCTTTAACATAGTACAACATCCCACAGCGCTCCACAGAAGCATAATTAGAAAATTGACAGAGCCACATATATAAGGAGATATTAGGATGAGTGACTAAATACTTGGTCAAAAGAGGTAGGTTTTAAGGAGCGCCTTAAAGGAGGGAGTGGAGGTGTTTAGGGATGGAATTCCCGAGCTTAGTGCCTAGACAGCTGAAGGCAGGGTTAACAATGGTGGGGGCGTAGAGAGTGGGGGATACACAGGGGCCAGAGGTGGAGGACTGCAGAGTTCTTGGAGGAGGTTGCAGAGATAGGGTGGGGCGAGGCCATGGAGGGATTTCAACATAAGGACAAGAATGTTAAAATTGAAGTGTTGGTAGATTGGGAGCCAATGTAGGAACTTGATGCGGGTTAGGATACAAACAGCAGAGTTTTGGACACGCTCAAGTTTATGATGGCAGGCCTGCCAGGAGAGCATTTACATGTAACTTTTCAGTGGAATAAATAGAAAACATGAAAATCCTTGGGATACAAATTATACTCAACTCACGGTTCTAATCATAATTCACTAACAGCTGTGACTTATCAGTTAAGATTTGTGGTTTTCAGTTTTTTAAAAATTGAGTATTTTTCATATTTTTGTTTCCTAAAGGTAAATTCATCCAAAACACAGGGAAAATACTGTACTACATTTCCAGATGAAAATTGAATCTTGCAAAAACCTGAAAAACATTTGTATATTAATTTTACTGTTTTCAGATCAAAGAACTTGTATTCAAAAAGCATCTTTTCCATCCCCAGGATGCCCCATGGCACTTTAAACCAGTAAGATTCCTTTTCAAGTGCAATCACCATTGTTATGCAGGCAATGCAACAACTAATTTGCACTCAAACAAGTCCCACAAACACCAAATGAATGAATTTGTTTTTAGGGGTGTTGGCTGAGGAATAAAATGTTCGGCGTGTTTATTGCCAGTCATGCATCCTGACTGATTTTTCTTTCCAATTAAGTCATCGTTCCACCCTGTAAAAACTTAAGCTCATCAAAAACTCTGCTGCACATATCCTATCCCACACTAAATCCCATTCACCCATCAAGCTGCCCAACTTTTGTGGGTATGGTAGTGTCATGGTTATGTTACTGGACTATTAATCCAGGTGTCTAGACAATCCAGATAATTTGAGTTCAAATCCCACCATGGCAGAGAATCTGACTATAGTTTTAAAAAAATCTGCAAGTAAAAAGCTGGTGATTCTGTCGGATTGTGGTAAAAACCCAACTAATGCCCTTTAGGGACAAAAACCTGCCATCCTTAACCTGTCCAGCCTATAGGTGGTTCCAGTCCCACACCAACATGGTTGATGCTTAACTGCCCCCTGATGTGGCCTAGCAAGCCACTGAAGTCTATCAAACCACAATAAGGAATATCACATGGACTGCATTGGTTTAAAAAGGCTGCTTCCCACGTCCTCTGGGAAACTAGAAATGGCAATAAGCCTAGTCGGTGATGTCTAAATCTCAAGAATAAATAAAAAACAGATCGAGATTATGTTAGACAACACTCGGAGTACTGTGTGCAGTTTTAGTCTCCATACTGCAAAACTCTATGCTGAAGCACTGGAGAACATGCAGGAAATATTTATTACCAATTTTACCAGAACTGAGAATGCTACGATCAAAAAAGATTGAGCAGTCTAAGAGGAGACCTGAGAGAGCTTTACAATTATCTAAGGGTTCAATATGGTGGATGTGGAGAGACTGTTTCCACTAATCAGTGAGTCAAGAACAAAGGGGCATAAATACAAGATAACCAGAAAGAGATCAAATAAAGAGGAGAAATTTTTAACAGAGTGGTGGAAATGTGGAACACGCTGCCACATGGAGTGGTTGAAGCATATAACATTTATGCATTAAAGGGTAGCCTGATGCATACATGAGGGAGAAGGGAATAGAAGGTGGGAAGAGGCAATATGAGCGGGAGGAGGCTTGTGTGGGGTATCAATTTGGGCCGAAAGACCTGCTTCTTTGTTGTAGATTCTATGTAATGTACAATCTATGCAAGTTCATTTTCAGGCTTGAACGCACAACCTCCTGACTCAGAGGAGTCAACCGAGCCAAGCTTATACTCATTTCAATTACCACTGTTATTTGAATAAAGCCAAAGTCAACATAATTATCAGGTGGGCAAATTGCCGTTTCATCGTGTACTAGAGATTAGAACTTGATGTTTAGAATCTGGGGGAGATGGGTACTTATCAGATATGGTTTTTTGGATAAAATTCACCCTCTACAAACCAAATACCTAGCTTAATACGTTTTGGGGAAACCAAATGATAAGACCACACATGAAAATGTCATGATGTTGCAGATAGGTTGGGGCATACATTTAATAGGATCATAGACTTGCACAAAAGAAGGCCCATGGCGATTGTGCTGGCTCTTTGAAAGAGCTATCCAATTAGTCCCACGTCCCTGCTCTTTCCTCATAGCCCTGTAAATTTTTTCCATTCAAGTATTTAATAGAATATGATCTCCTATTCCTGTATGCTGTTATCACATAAAAGCCCAGCACTTAACATGAACTTCTCTCTTCCCCAAATGTACCTGCGAATGGCCTGTGTAGATGAATGTGTGGAAATGTGGTGCGTGGAGGGTGCACATAATTCAAACAAAGAGTGTATCAGATAATTATCTTTCTCCACACTCTGCATAATGTAGCAAACACCACAAAATTAGGGAAGGGGGTTGCCACTACATAAAAGCTATTACGTCAGCTGTCAGGACATCAGGTACTGCAGTTAAACCTAGGCACTAATATTTAGGAAATCTGAGAATTTCTCCATGTGGCAGGCTATAACATATTATGAATTGGAACCCGATTAGCGATTATGGAATAACCCTTAAGCTACTCCTTAGGATTTTTACCTGTTAAGAATATTTTTCTGGAAGTGCATTACCAGATACCTACACCCAAGATTCTGGGGAAAACAAAAACAAAAAACAAAACCCACACTAACTGGTTTTGATATAACATAATATATGGTACTCTTATGTCTAATCTAGCCCAGTCCCATTAAAAGGTTGAAGACTTTAGCTCAAACTTTACCGATGAGAGTTGTAACACAAGTTGCAAGATCCTTCAGTTGAGAAAAACAAAATGGCAGGATGGTGCAACGCCACGGACTTTATACAATGCAGAAATACTGGATGGCATATGGGGCCACCTGCAGTAAAGTCAAAACAATATTTTTCTGTGGTTTCCCCAGATCCTATGCTATAGTTTGACAGTCTGTGGAGGATGCAGGGCGAGAAGGAAAAGCCATTAGGCCGAACAAGTTCATTCCTTTCTGACGGATCAAATTCACCAACTCGTCTTTTCGTCATAGCCCTTAATCCCTTCTTTCCAGAAATTCATCTAATTGCCTCAAACTGTCATCTAATTGCCTCAAACTAGTTGTACTCTCCATTTCAATGTCTTTCCTTCATAACTTATTCTATAAGCCTATTGCTTTTTGAGTAAAGAAAGTTTAATCTTGATTTCCTTCCTACACCTCATTTCCTAATTGTTAACACGTGTCCCTTGTACCATCTGAACCATTCATCATAGTAAACAAATTTCTTGGGTCAACATTTTTCTTTTATTATAATTCTTTGTACTATTCAAGGGGTCAGTCTCAGCATCAACTGGTACAGCACAACCAGATGCGAGTAAAGCACCCTGTGGTCACTGAATGAGACTCCAATTAGCTTTAGCCCCAACATCACTACAAACTGGATTGGGGCTGCCAAGAGACACTCCCACCCTCAAGTTCAAGTTGGAACTAAATTCAGGTTCCAGAGGTGAAAAGTTAGCATCTAACTCACTGTACCACACAGGTACCTGTCTGGATTAACTTCTTCAATCCTCCTCAAAATGCTTTTAGAAAAACGCACAAAAATTGCGGTTTCCTTGTGCTGCTAAAATTGGCACAAAGAAGAAAACCATTGCAAGAGTCGAAACTAGTGAGATTTGAGAAAATCATACAAGCTGGCAACACTGTCTAATTTATCTATAGATCAGTAAAAATTGACTAGGAATAATTTTAAAATATGGGAATTAGGGGGAAAAATTAAAAACGGGAAAACAACCTTATTCATAAGTGATCACGCCCTGCCTTCTGCTTACTTTAATTCCAATCCTTCACCAACTGAAGTAATGCTGCCCAAGAGGCATTCAGGTCTAATCAGGATAACAAAAGAAAGAATTGCAGCCTAACAGAAAATGAAAATATGTGCCACTTTTATGATAGGGAAAGCAGAAATCTGCATGTTGAAATAAACACGGTGACTGTGAAATGAGTAATACATTCTATGACTGAACACTTAATTCAATCTCCACTGAGTGAATGTGGAGCTGTCTACAGTTTTAACAATCACTATTTACCTTAAGTTTATCGTGAGATGTGTATGGAGCTTCTGGAGCATAGATTCTGAAGATATCAGCCAGGCAGCATGCCACAAGCAGACGTACATCTTTGTTGGGGTTCCTGAGGAAGAATTCTGAAGCCAAATGCAAGGCTAATGGAAGGTATTGTTGTTTTTCATCTTCAGAATCCTGGTCCATATCCATGAATGTTTTAACCACCATCTGTACAGCAACATCGAACACATTGTCAAGCTCACATTCTCAAATTAAGTGCAAACTATTTTCTACACAAGGGATGGGGAAAAAAAAGAAACGTAAAACTGGCTGTTAAAATGCTGAATGCACACATTTTAACCTTCAGTATATAATTTTAAATCTTACATAGGAATGCATACTAGAGAAGAACAAAATGAGATTACGCACAGAGATCATTCTCATATAGAAATTCTACTAGACATTCTATGAGTAAAGATTCCAAATTCACTTGAGATTTAGGACACCTGCACTTTAAATACACAACATCCTATTATGTGCCTTACCTGTATCACGTTCTACCTGGAACCCAAGGCTGTTTCATCCATTCTCCATGGCTGTTGGCAACTTTCCCACTGTTACCAGCTGACAAAGATCTATTCTTTCCTTATCCCACCCCTTTTAATGAAAACCATGCTCAATTGTTTCTTTTAATTATCTATAGATAGCCTACATTACAAATGCAGCATCCCAACTCAAAAAATTGCTCAATTCAGGTCCCAGAGGGAGGAGAGCTGGATCATGGAGAACAATGAGAATAATATATACTTCGCCAAACAATCTTGTTTCATGTTGTTTGCTTTTTTTTACATTTTTCTTACATTGGCAAAATTGGCACCTATCAGGGCCCCAATGAATGGGAACTGAGAAAATGTTTATTTTTTTGTAAAATATAAACATGTTGTCAAATCTCAAATCTATGCCCACCTCTCACACAAACTCATTGTTTGAATCTCTACAATCAGTTTTCCACTTGTCACACAGCATCAAAACTGCCCTAATCAATGACATTAACAACATTCTATGTGACTGTAGAGCGCTATTCCTGCATTGTCCTCTCTGCAGCCTTTGACATGATTGACTACACCATCCTCTTACAATACCTCGCCTCCTTTGTCCAGTTCGATGGGATTACTGTTGCTTGGTTCCACCGTTACCTCCCCAAGCAAAGGCAGAGCATTTCCAGCAATGGCCTCCTGCCTGCCCTCGCACGTTAACTCAGGAGTCCCAAGAATCTATTCTTGGTCTCCTTTTGACCAGATCTAGTAGTTGTAATAGCATAGACATTGCTATTGGATTCTTCAACCTATGTACTTAACTTGCAAAAGGAACTGAACAAAACTTTGTTGAAAACTATTTAAAAATATGTAACTAGTCATTTTTCAAAACAACAAAATTAGCTCCTATATTTAAACTGTATTTCGTTTCAAATGACACGTGAGGTCTGCAAAATATAACTATCACATAAAAACTCTTTCTGCAAAGGAATTAAGTAGAAATAACCATTAACATTCCAGTTTGTCTACATCAGAGTTCTCAGCTACTCACGTAATAGATTTGGCAAAATCATGCAGCGCCTAAAAAAGACTTGACCTTTTTCCACTTTAAAAAACGAATGGGGGCTGGATTAACTGGTGTACTCATTGCATTAAATTCCACTCACGTGTGTAGAGGCAGGATTTCCTGCTTCACTGATCCTGCCACACACTGGGTGCACATACGAGGAAATTCCATACCCCCATATTCTGACAATTCATTTAAATGGTCAAAAGTGGGCTGGGTGTGTGTGGAATTTCCCAGTATGTGCTTTCAGCATTGAGACATATGCGCTGACACTTAAAATCTAATACCCAGCATATTTCTAAAGACCTAAACCATTTAATAAAACAAGCTCTGCTGCACAGAATGGGAGGAAAAAGAGGGGTAGAGCTACAGTAATAGGGGATTCAATTGTAAGGGGAATAGACAGGCGTTTCTGCGGCCGCAAACGAGACTCCAGGATGGTGTGTTGCCTCCCTGGTGCAAGGGTCAAGGATGTCTCCGAGCGGCTGCATGTTGGCCTTCGTAGCAAGACGGTTCGAGTACAGGAACAAGGATGTCTTGCTAGAGTTGTACAGGGCCTTGGTGAGACCGCACCTTGAGTATTGTGTGCAGTTTTGGTCGCCTTACCTGAGGAAGGACGTTCTTGCCATGGAAGGAGTGCAGCAAAGATTCACCAGGCTGATACCTGGGATGGCAGGAATGACGTATGTGGACAGATTGTGTCAATTGGGCTTATACTCACTGGAGTTTAGAAGATTGAGAGGGGATCTCATCGAAACCTATAAAATTCTGTCAGGCCTGGACAGACTAGATGCAGGAAGGATGTTTCTGATGGCCGGGGAGTCCAGAACCAGGGGTCATAGTCTAAGGATAAGGGGTAAGCCATTTAGGACTGAAATGAGGAGGAATTTCTTCACCCAGAGAGTGGTGAACCTGTGGAATTCTCTGCCACAGAGGGCAGTCGAGGCCAGTTCATTAAATATATTCAAGAAAGAGTTGGATATATTTCTTGAGGCTAAAAGGATCAGGGGATATGGGGAGAAGGCAGGGACAGGGTACTGAATTTGGATGATCAGCCATGATCTCATTGAATGGTGGAGCAGGCTCGAAGGGCCGAATGGCCTACTCCTGCTCCTATCTTCTATGTCTCTCATTGGTTGTGCCACAACACAGCTTCTTGATGCATTCATTGAAAACCTTGGTTGCTGATGAATCCTCGTATATTTACACTTGAGTGGTACAATCTATTGGTCAAGTGGCAGCATCTCATTAAGCAAGTTAAAATAAAATCAATATAAATGTGCCTTAAAATTCAACATTTTATGAAAAACAATGTCACTATGTCGATTTTAACAATGCAATTTTGTTCCGGACAGGATCCAAATTACATTAAGGATTACATTCTGGCAAGTCAGAAGTTTGACAGCTTCCCTGTCGAGGCATTCTCTATAAGTATAAGAGTAAACAGGTCTGCAGAGCACAGAGCGGGATTAAAACGGAGTGTTAAACAGAGTGTTTTATTTGGGAACTTGGAGAAGAGGGGGAAGGAGTTGCTGCTTTTTGCCTACACTACTTGTAGTGTTTTGAGTTACAGGTAGATATGTAATTTCAGTACGCATAACTTAATCTAGATCAAGTAGTCAAGAAACTACAATGTAAACTTAGTTACCTACTTATAAATGTATTTAAATTTACTTCAATAAAACAATGTCATATAGGGATGGCAGTGCAGGTGGTGTGCCGCAACTGCAGCATGTGGGAGTTTGTGGAGAGCATTGTGATCCCAGACAACCACATTTGCAGTAAGTGCCTGCATCTTGAGGAACTTCAGCTCAGAGTTTTTGAGCTGGAATCCGAGGTGCAGACATTGTGGGGCATCAGTGATGGGGAGAGTTACCTGGATACTTTGATCCAGGAGGCAGTCACACCCCTTAGGTTAGGTCGTGATACAGGTCTGGTTGGTGGTCAGGGACAGGAGAGTGTGACTGCAACTCAGGCAAGTAAGGGGACCCCAGGTGCAGTGCTGGAGGAGCCTCAGCCTTTGCCCTTGTCCAACAGGTCATGAGGTTCTTGCTGCCTGTGTGGATGAGGGAAAAGCCTGCAGGATGGATGAGCAAGCTGACCCTGGCACCGTGGTGCAGGAGGCCATTCAAGGAGGGGGGGGGGGGGGGGGGCGGAGAAAAGGAATGTATTTGTGTAGGGGACAGTATAGTCAGGGAGATAGATATTATAATAGCAAAATACTGCGGATGCTGGAAATCTGAAATAACAACAGAAAATGCTGGAAATACTCAGCAGGCCAGGCAGCATCCACGGAGTGAGAAACAAAGTTAACGTTTCAGGTCTGGGACCCTTCATCAGATACTATTCTCTGAAGCCGCGATGGACAGTCCCGAAGGTTGTTTTGCCTGCCAGGATTAAAGACATCTCCTCGCGGCTGGAGGAGAACTGGGAGTGGGAGGGGAAGGAGGAGGATCCAGTTGTCGTGGTCCACGTAGGAACCAACGACATAGGTAGAGCTAGGAATGAGGTTCTGCTGAGGGAGTTTGAAGAGCTAGGATCCAAATTAAAAAGCAGAACCTCAAAGGTTGGATTGTTACCTGTGCCACACGCAAATTGGCATTGTGACAAACAGATTACAGGTTTAAATGCGTGGCTCAAAGAGTGGTCTGGGAGGAAGGGGTTTCAGTTCATGAGGCACTGGCACAGGTACTGGGGAAAGAGGGAGCTGTTCTGTTGGGACGCGTTCCACTTAAACCGGGCTGAGACCAGTGTCATGGAGAACCGAATAACTAGGGCAGTAGGCAGGGCTTTAAACTAATGAAGGGGGGGTGGGAGGATTCAGGAAAGAGTACATTTAAAAGCAGCAAGAGAAATGTCAAGGCTCTAGAGCAGAGTTTTAGGTAAAAATAAGCAGAGTGGTCAGGAAGGGACAGAGAGACTAACAAAGGTAATAAGGCATCAGTGACTAAGGTGATATCAGGGAAAATAGAAAAAAGTCAAAGCTAAAGGCACTATATCTGAATTCACGAAGCATTCACAACAAAATTAATGAATTGATAGATCAAACCTATTAATTTTTATCTGCGCTAATAGCCATTACGGAGACGTGGTTGCAATTTGGCCAAGGTTGGGAACTAAATATTCCAGAATACTTAATTTTTAGCAGAGATAGGCAAAATGGAAAAGGAGGAGGGGTAGCCCTTATAACAAAAGGATGGGATAGTGACAGTAGAGAGAAAGGATCTTAGCTCTGAAAATCAAGAAGTAGAATCAGTTTGGGTGGAGCTAAGAAACAGCAAGGGGCAGAAAACATTGGTGGGAGTTGTTTATCAGCCCCCAAACAATAGTTGTAATGTTGGGTAGAGTATAAACCAGGAAATTAGAGGAGCATGTAACAAGGGTAATACAGTAATTATGGGGGACTTTAATCTACTTATCGACTGGGCAAACCAAATTTGCAGTAATAGTGTGGAGGACAAATTCATGGAATGTATGCAAGATAGTTTTCTAGATCAGTATGTTGAGGAACCAACTAGGGAACAGGCTATTTTAGATCTAGTATTGTGCAACGAGACAGGATTAATTAATAACCTTGTAGTAAAGGGGCCTTTAGGAAAGAGTGACCATAATATGATAGAATTTTATTTTGAGTTTGAAAGTGATTGAGTTAAATCCGAAACTAGGGTCTTAAAATCTAAACAAAGCAAACTACGTAGGTATGAGGGGCGAGTTGGCTACGGTAGATTGGGAAACTACATTAAAAGGTATGATGGTAGCGAAGCAATGACAAGCATTTAAAGGATTAATACATAATTTACAACAAATATACATTCCTTTAAGGCACAAAAACCCCACAGGAAAAGTGGTCCAACCGTGGCTAACAAGAGAAGTTAAAGATAGTATTAGATCAAAGGAAGAAGCTTATAATGTTGCCAAAAAGAGTAGTAAGCCTGAGGATTGGGAGGATTTTAGAATTCAGCAAAGGAGGACCAAGAAATTGATAAAAGGGAAAATAGAATGAGAGTAAAGTAGCGAGACACATTAAAACAGACTGCAAAAGCTTCTATAGGTATGTAGAAAGGAAAAGATTAGTGAAAGTAAATGTGGGTCCCTTACAGGCTGAGAGGAGAAATTATAATGGGGAATAAGGAAATGGCAGAGAAATTAAGCAAATACTTTGTGTCTGTCTTCACAGAAGACGCAAAAAAAATCCCAGAAATAGTGGAGAACCAAGGGTCTGAAATTATTAGTAATTAATGGGACTGAAAGCCAATAAATCCCATGGACATGATGGCCTACATCCTAGGGTTTTGAAAGAATTGGCTGTAGAGATAGTGGATGCATTGGTTATCATCTTTCAAAATTCCATAGATTCTAGAACGGTTCCCGCAGATTGGAAGGTAGGAAATGTAACCCCGCTGTTCAAGTAAGGAGTGAGAGAAAACAGGGAACTACAGACCAGTTAGCCTGACATCAGTAGTAGGGAAAATGCTAGAATCTATTATTAAGGACGTGGTAACGGGGCACTTAGAAAATAATAATAGGATTGGGCAGAGTCAACACGGATTTATAAAAGGGAAATCGTGTTTGACAAATCTGTTAAGAGTTGTTTGAGGTTGTAACTAGCAGAATAGATAAGGGGAAGCCAGTGGATATGATGTATTTGGATTTGCAGAAGGCATTCGATAAGGTGTCACACAAAAGGTTATTAAACAAAGTTAGGGTTCATGGGATTGGGAGTAATATACTAGCATGGATTGAGGATTGGTTAACGGACAGAAAACAGAGAGTAGGAATAACAGGTCATTTTCGGGTTGGCAGGCTGTAACTAGTGGGGTACTGCAAGGATCAGTGCTTGGGCCTCAGCTATTCACAATCTATATCAATGATTTGGATGAGGGGACCAAATGTAATATATCCAAGTTTGCTGATGATACAGAGCTGAGTGGGAATGTAAGTTGTGAGGAGGATGCAAAGAGGCTTCAAGGGGATATAGACAGATTAAGTGAGTGGGCAAGAACATGGCAAATGGAATATAATGTGGAGAAATGTAAAGTTATCCACTTTGGTAGGAAAAATAGAAAAGCAGAGTATTTTTTAAATGGTGAGAGATTGGGAAATGCTGCTGTTCAGAGGCACCTGGGTGTCCTTGTACACGAATCACTGAAAGTTAACATGCAGGTACAGCAAGCAATTAAGAAAGCAAATGGTATGTTGGCCTTTATTACAAGAGGATTTGAGTATAAGAATAAAGATGTCTTACTGCAATTATATAGGGCCCTGATGAGGCCACACCTGGAGTATTGTGTACAGTTTTGGTCTCCTTACCTAAGGGAGTGCAACAAAGGTTCCCAGACTGGTTCCTGGGATGGGGGCTTGTCCTAGGAGGAGAGATTGAGTAGACTAGGACTATATTCTCTAGAGTTTAGAAGAATGAAAGGTGATCTCATTGAAACGTACAAAATTCTTACAGGGCTTGACAGGGTAGATGCAGGGAGGATGTTTCCCCTGGCTGGGGAGTCTAGAATCAGGGGTCAGAGTCTCAGAATAAGGGGTCGGCCATTTAGGACTGAGATGAGGAGAAATTTCTTCACTCAGAGGGTGGTGAATCTTTGGAATTCTCTACCCCAGAGGACTGAGATGATTTGGCCTCCAACAACCTCAACCATCTTCCTCTGTGCTATGTATGACTCCAGCCAGTGGAGAGTTTTCCAACCCCCACCCTCAGATTCCCATTGACTTCAATTTTACTAGGGCTTCTTGATGCCACACTCGGTCAAATGCTGCCGTGATGTCAAGGGCAGTCACTCTCACCTCACCTCTGAAATTCAGCTCAACTGTCCATGTGTAGACCAAGGCTGTAAGGAGATCTGGAGCCGAGTGGCCCTGGCGGAACCCAAACTGAGTATCAGTAAGCATGTTATTGATGCTTAATGCCGCTTGATAGCACTGTCAAAGAAACCTTCCATCACTTTGCTGATGGGGCGGTAATTGGCCTGATTGGATTTGACCCGCTTTCTGTGGACAGGACATACCTCGGCAAGTTTTCACTTTGTTGGGTCAGTGACAGTGTTGTAGCTGTGCTTGAACAGCTTGGCTAGATTTTAGATTTTCTATGCCAAGCTGATGACAAAAGGAGAAAGTAAATACTAATTTACAAGTTTCAGTTCCTCATTTGCCTAGGCTATATCCTGTTAGCTAAATTCTTTCCTCACACAGGTATGATAATTTTATTATTAACGCCCTCTGCTTGGCTTCTTCCTTCTCTTTCTACTCAAGGCTGTACAGAAGACAACGATCAATATTTTCTCTGCTCCCCACTCACTCCAACCTACCTCCCTCTGAACTTGGAACACTCCGTTCTCTCCAATAAGAGGTGATCTCATTGAAACACACAAAATTCTTACAGGGCTTGACAGGGTAGATGCAGGGAGGATGTTTCCCCTGGCTGGGGAGTCTAGAACCAGAGGCCACAGTCTCAGAATAAGGGGTCGGCCATTTAGGACTGAGATGAGGAGAAATTTCTTCACTCAAGAGGGTGGTGAATCTTTGGAATTCTCTACCCCAGAGGGCTATAGAGGCTCAGTCGCTGAGCATATTCAAGACAGAGATCGATAGATTTTTTGGATATTAAGGGAATCAAGCGATATGGAGATAGTGCAGGAAAGTGGAGTTGAGGTAGTAGATCAGCCATGATCTTACTGAATGGCCAAATGGCTCCTATTTCTTATGTTCTTATACTTACGTTCAGAACCAATAATTCTTACTTTAGGAGTGCTCTGTGCCACATGCTCAGGCAAAGCGAATTTACTTATGTTCACACTATTCTCATATCCATTTAACTAATCTCCTATTCCTCAGCCTGCATCAGTGTTTTATAAACTGCTGGATTGTAATGTGTATATATATTTTTATTGTGAAACTAGCTGAAGTGCCCGGCAGTGCCGAGGGATTTTTGAGGGCATGTTGTTGTTGGAAGAGAGAGAGAGCGCGCGACTGGGGGGAAGGGGGGGGATTTGAGGGCATGTTGTTGTTGGAAAAGAGCGCTGCGCGCGACCGGGGGGGAAGAGCGCGCGTGACCGGGGGGAAGGCAGGAGGGGGAAGGCAGGGGGGAAGGAAGGGGAGGGGGGGGGGGAGGAAGGGAAAGGGGGGGGAGGAGGGGAGGGGAGGGGGAGGAGGGGAGGGGAGGGGGAGGAAGGGGAGGGGGGGAGGAGTGGGGGAGCTGGGGGGAAGCGGGGGGGGAGGAGTGGGGGAAGGGAGGGGGGCAGAAAGGGAGGGGGAGCCAGCAGACCCTTTCCCCTCTGCCGGCGATGGCTCCGCTGAGCTCTGTGCCGCCCCACACATTGACATGCCGAGCGCAGCGCCCCGGTCAGCCTGAGCCCCGCCCTCCCGAGGCCGGGCCTGAGGCGGCTTGAGACGGCCGATTGCGGCTGGCCGGGCCCGGTTGCCTTGGTAACCCTCCTCCCCTCTCCGGGACCGGGCCTGAGCGGCTTGAGACGGCCGATTGTGGCTGGCGAGCCCGGTTGCCGGGGTAACCCTCTCCGCTCCCCCTCCCCTCCCGAGCCCCGCCCACCTGCTCGCTTCCCTCTGGCCGCGCTCTGTGTGGAGGTGCGCGTGCGCCGTGCAGCGCAAGCGCGAGGAGCTTGCAGTGAGCCCAGCCAGCCTTTACCAAGATGGCTGGCCGCTGGTTCGGAATCGGGCCCAGCAGTGGGGTGGGTGGGGGGTGAGGGGTGGGAGGAGCTTGCCACAAAACAATTGCCTAGGGTCCAGCATGGCTGGCAACAGACACCCAGGCTTCGAGGCCTACCTGGAAAAACGGGGAAAGGTAGGAAAATTAATGAGATTAGATAAAAGATTTAGAAAGTAATTAACTTTTTTAAAAACAAGATGTGTTTTAAAAGCAACTTCTTTTTTTAAAGATGCAGAAAGCGGGAAAAAGAAATGAAAAGTTTGGAATCAAGATGGCGGCGACTCACCTCGGTTCAGAACGATAAGGCCCGCCCACACACACACGCACCGATTGGTCGACCGTCAGGTCACCGAAGCGTAGGATTCGTCAATCGTCCCGCCACTCGACTCTAGGAGGGCCCGCCCGCACGCGCCAGGAACCCGCCCCCCGACATGCAGCGATTGGTCGACCGTCGGGTCGCTCGACCGTACGATTGGTCGACCTCGACGTCACTCAATGCTAATGAGCAGATAATGAGCGGAATTTTGAACATATTTTGGATACCGCGGGCACAATTTTTGTCTCACCGAAACGTAAATACGCTTACAACCGTTCTGGAATCGTAAGCTTTCCTTTGATGTAACATACGTGTAGGTATGCTCTATAACTTTTGATTGTATAGCCGGACAGAGAGACAGACAGAGAGACATACCGTTTTATTATATACTCGTTGGAAGTGCCCGGCGGTGCCGAGGGTCTTTTGAGGGCATGTTGTTGTTGGGGGGGGGGGGGGGGGGGGGAGAAGAGCGCGCGCGCGACTTTGGGGGGGGGGGGGAAAGAGAGCGCGCGCGCGACTAGGGGGGGGGGAAGAGCGCGCGAGCGACTGGGGGGGTGGGGTGGGGGGGGGGGGAGAGCGAGCGACTGGGGGGGGTGGGTGTGGGGGGGGAGAGCGAGCGACTGGGGGGGTTGGGGGGGGAGAGCGAGCGACTGGGGGGGGGAGGAGAGCGAGCGACTGGGGGGGGAGAGCGAGCGACTGGGGAGGAGAGCGAGCGACTGGGGGGAGGAGAGCGAGCGACTGGGGGGGGAGGAGAGCGAGCGACTGGGGGGGAGGAGAGCGAGCGACTGGGGGGGGAGGAGTAGCGAGCGACTGGGGGGGGAGGAGAGCGAGCGACTGGGGGGGAGGAGAGCGAGCGACTGGGGGGGGAGGGAGAGCGAGCGACTGGGGGGGGAGGAGAGCGAGCGACTGGGGGGGGAGGAGAGCGAGCGACTGGGGGGGGAGGAGAGCGAGCGACTGGGGGGGGGAGGAGAGCGAGCGACTGGGGGGGGGGAGGAGAGCGAGCGACTGGGGGGGGAGGAGAGCGAGCGACTGGGGGGGGAGGAGAGCGAGCGACTGGGGGGGGAGGAGAGCGAGCGACTGGGGGGGGGAGGAGAGCGAGCGACTGGGGGGGGGAGGAGAGCGAGCGACTGGGGGGGGAGGAGAGCGAGCGACTGGGGGGGGAGGAGAGCGAGCGACTGGGGGGGGAGGAGAGCGAGCGACTGGGGGGAGGGATGGAGAGCGAGCGACTGGGGGGGAGAGAGCGAGCGAGCGAGCGAGCTGGGGGGGGAGGAGAGCGAGCGACTGGGGGGGGAGGAGAGCGAGCGACTGGGGGGGGAGGAGAGCGAGCGACTGGGGGGGGAGGAGAGCGAGCGACTGGGGGGGGAGGAGAGCGAGCGACTGGGGGGGGGAGGAGAGCGAGCGACTGGGGGGGGAGGAGAGCGAGCGACTGGGGGGGGAGGGAGAGCGAGCGACTGGGGGGGGAGGAGAGCGAGCGACTGGGGGGGGGAGGAGAGCGAGCGACTGGGGGGGGAGGAGAGCGAGCGACTGGGGGGGGAGGAGAGCGAGCGACTGGGGGGAGGAGAGCGAGCGACTGGGGAGAGACGAGCGACTGGGGGGGGAGGAGAGCGAGCGACTGGGGGGGAGGAGAGCGAGCGACTGGGGGGGAGGAGAGCGAGCGACTGGGGGGAGGAGAGCGAGCGACTGGGGGGAGAGCGAGCGATGGGAGAGCGACTGGGGGGGAGGAGAGCGAGCGACTGGGGGGGGAGGAGAGGCGAGCGACTGGGGGGGAGGAGAGCGAGCGACTGGGGGGGAGGAGAGCGAGCGACTGGGGGGGAGGAGAGCGAGCGACTGGGGGGGAGGAGAGCGAGCGACTGGGGGGGGAGGAGAGCGAGCGACTGGGGGGGAGGAGAGCGAGCGACTGGGGGGGAGGAGAGCGAGCGACTGGGGGGGGAGGAGAGCGAGCGACTGGGGGGGAGGAGAGCGAGCGACTGGGGGGGAGGAGAGCGAGCGACTGGGGGGAGGAGAGCGAGCGACTGGGGGCGGGAGGAGAGCGAGCGACTGGGGGGGAGGAGAGCGAGCGACTGGGGGGGAGGAGAGCGAGCGACTGGGGGGAGGAGAGCGAGCGACTGGGGGGGAGGAGAGCGAGCGACTGGGGGGAGGAGAGCGAGCGACTGGGGGGAGGAGAGCGAGCGACTGGGGGGGAGGAGGAGCGAGCGACTGGGGGGGAGGAGAGCGAGCGACTGGGGGGGAGGAGAGCGAGCGACTGGGGGGGAGGAGAGCGAGCGACTGGGGGGGAGGAGAGCGGAGCGACTGGGGGGGAGGAGAGCGAGCGACTGGGGGGGGAGGAGAGCGAGCGACTGGGGGGGAGGAGAGCGAGCGACTGGGGGGGAGGAGAGCGAGCGACTGGGGGGGAGGAGAGCGAGCGACTGGGGGGAGGAGAGCGAGCGACTGGGGGGGAGGAGATGCGAGCGACTGGGGGGGAGGAGAGCGAGCGACTGGGGGGGAGGAGATGCGAGCGACTGGGGGAGGAGAGCGAGCGACTGGGGGGAGGAGAGCGAGCGACTGGGGGGGAGGAGAGCGAGCGGACTGGGGGGGAGGAGAGCGAGCGATGGGGGGGAGGAGAGCGAGCGACTGGGGGGAGGAGAGCGAGCGACTGGTGGGAGCGAGAGCGAGCGACTGGGGGGGAGGAGAGCGAGCGACTGGGGGGAGGAGAGCGAGCGACTGGGGGGAGAGAGCGAGCGACTGAGGGGAGGAGAGCGAGCGATGGGGGGGAGGAGAGCGAGCGACTGGGGGGGAGGAGAGCGAGCGACTGGGGGGGAGGAGAGCGAGCGACTGGGGGGGAGGAGAGCGAGCGACTGGGGGGGAGGAGATGGCGAGCGACTGGGGGGGAGGAGAGCGAGCGACTGGGGGGGAGGAGAGCGAGCGACTGGGGGGGAGGAGAGCGAGCGACTGGGGGGAGGAGAGCGAGCGACTGGGGGGGAGGAGAGCGAGCGACTGGGGGGGAGGAGAGCGAGCGACTGGGGGGGAGGAGAGCGAGCGACTGGGGGGGGAGGAGAGCGAGCGACTGGGGGGGGAGTGAGAGAGCGAGCGACTGGGGGGGAGGAGAGCGAGCGACTGGGGGGGAGGAGAGCGAGCGACTGGGGGGGGAGGAGAGCGAGCGACTGGGGGGGAGGAGAGCGAGCGGACTGGGGGGGAGGAGAGCGAGCGACTGGGGGGGAGGAGAGCGAGCGACTGGGGGGGAGGAGAGCGAGCGACTGGGGGGGAGGAGAGCGAGCGACTGGGGGGGAGGAGAGCGAGCGACTGGGGGGGAGGAGAGAGCCTGAAGCAGCACTGGGGGGGTGGAGAGCGAGCGACTGGGGGAGAGCGAGCGACTGGGGGGGAGGAGGAGCGAGCGGACTGGGGGGGAGGAGAGCGAGGCGACTGGGGGGGAGGAGGAGCGAGCGGGAGGAGAGCGAGCGACTGGGGGGGAGGAGAGCGAGCGACTGGGGGGGAGGAGAGCGAGCGACTGGGGGGGAGGAGAGCGAGCGACTGGGGGGGGAGGAGAGCGAGCGACTGGGGGGGAGGAGAGCGAGCGACTGGGGGGGAGGAGAGCGAGCGACTGGGGGGGAGGAGAGCGAGCGACTGGGGGGGAGGAGAGCGAGCGACTGGGGGGGAGGAGAGCGAGCGACTGGGGGGGAGGAGAGCGAGCGACTGGGGGGGAGGAGAGCGAGCGACTGGGGGGGAGGAGAGCGAGCGACTGGGGGGGAGGAGAGCGAGCGACTGGGGGGGAGGAGAGCGAGCGACTGGGGGGGAGGAGAGCGAGCGACTGGGGGGGAGGAGAGCGAGCGACTGGGGGGGAGGAGAGCGAGCGACTGGGGGGGAGGAGAGCGAGCGACTGGGGGGGAGGAGAGCGAGCGACTGGGGGGGAGGAGAGCGAGCGACTGGGGGGGAGGAGAGCGAGCGACTGGGGGGGAGGAGAGCGAGCGACTGGGGGGGAGGAGAGCGAGCGACTGGGGGGGAGGAGAGCGAGCGACTGGGGGGGAGGAGAGCGAGCGACTGGGGGGGAGGAGAGCGAGCGACTGGGGGGGAGGAGAGCGAGCGACTGGGGGGGAGGAGAGCGAGCGACTGGGGGGGGAGGAGAGCGAGCGACTGGGGGGGAGGAGAGCGAGCGACTGGGGGGGAGGAGAGCGAGAGACTGGGGGGGAGAGAGAGACTGGGGGGAAGAGAGAGAGAGACTGGGGGGGAAGAGAGAGAGAGAGACTGGGGGGGAAGAGAGAGAGAGAGACTGGGGGGGAAGAGAGAGAGAGACTGGGGGGAGAGAGAGACTGGGGGGAAGAGAGAGAGAGACTGGGGGAAGAGAGAGAGAGACTGGGGGGAAGAGAGAGAGAGACTGGGGGGAAGAGAGAGAGAGACTGGGGGGAAGAGAGAGAGAGACTGGGGGGAGAGAGAGAGAGACTGGGGGGGAGAGAGAGACTGGGGGGAAGAGAGAGAGAGACTGGGGGGAAGAGAGAGAGAGAGACTGGGGGGGAAGAGAGAGAGAGACTGGGGGGAAGAGAGAGAGAGACTGGGGGAAGAGAGAGAGAGACTGGGGGGAAGAGAGAGAGAGACTGGGGGGAAGAGAGAGAGAGACTGGGGGGAAGAGAGAGAGAGACTGGGGGGAAGAGAGAGAGAGATTGGGGGGAAGAGAGAGAGAGATTGGGGGGAAGAGAGAGATTGGGGGGAAGAGAGAGAGGGACTGGGGGGAAGAGAGAGAGGGACTGGGGGGAAGAGAGAGAGGGACTGGGGGGAAGAGAGAGGGGGCTGGGGGGAAGAGAGAGAGAGACTGGGGGGAAGAGAGAGAGAGACTGGGGGGAAGAGAGAGAGAGACTGGGGGGAAGAGAGAAAGAGACTGGGGGGAAGAGAGAGAGAGACTGGGGGGAAGAGAGAGAGAGACTGGGGGGAAGAGAGAGAGAGACTGGGGGGAAGAGAGAGAGAGACTGGGGGGAAGAGAGAGAGAGACTGGGGGGAAGAGAGAGAGAGACTGGGGGGAAGAGAGAGAGAGACTGGGGGGAAGAGAGAGAGAGACTGGGGGGAAGAGAGAGAGAGACTGGGGGAAGAGAGAGAGAGACTGGGGGGAAGAGAGAGAGAGACTGGGGGGAAGAGAGAGAGAGACTGGGGGGAAGAGAGAGAGAGACTGGGGGAAGAGAGAGAGAGACTGGGGGGAAGAGAGAGAGAGACTGGGGGGAAGAGAGAGAGAGACTGGGGGGAAGAGAGAGAGAGACTGGGGGGAAGAGAGAGAGAGACTGGGGGGAAGAGAGAGAGAGACTGGGGGGGAAGAGAGAGAGAGACTGGGGGGGGAAGAGAGAGAGAGACTGGGGGGGAAGAGAGAGAGAGAGACTGGGGGGAAGAGAGAGAGAGACTGGGGGGAAGAGAGAGAGAGACTGGGGGGAAGAGAGAGAGAGACTGGGGGGAAGAGAGAGAGAGACTGGGGGGAAGAGAGAGAGAGACTGGGGGGAAGAGAGAGAGAGACTGGGGGGAAGAGAGAGAGAGACTGGGGGGAAGAGAGAGAGAGACTGGGGGGAAGAGAGAGAGAGACTGGGGGGAAGAGAGAGAGAGATTGGGGGGAAGAGAGAGAGAGATTGGGGGGAAGAGAGAGAGAGACTGGGGGGGAAGAGAGAGAGGGACTGGGGGGAAGAGAGAGAGAGACTGGGGGGAAGAGAGAGAGAGACTGGGGGGGAAGAGAGAGAGAGACTGGGGGGGAAGAGAGAGAGAGACTGGGGGGGAAGAGAGAGAGAGACTGGGGGGGAAGAGAGAGAGAGACTGGGGGGAAGAGAGAGAGAGACTGGGGGGGAAGAGAGAGAGAGACTGGGGGGGAAGAGAGAGAGACTGGGGGGGAAGAGAGAGAGACTGGGGGGGGAAGAGAGAGAGAGAGACTGGGGGGAAGAGAGAGAGAGAGACTGGGGGGGGAGAGAGAGAGAGACTGGGGGGAAGAGAGAGAGAGAGACGGGGGGAAGAGAGAGAGAGAGAGAGAGACGGGGGGGAAGAGAGAGAGAGAGAGAGACGGGGGGGAAGAGAGAGAGAGAGAGACGGGGGGAAGAGAGAGAGAGAGACGGGGGGGAAGAGAGAGAGAGAGAGAGACGGGGGGGAAGAGAGAGAGAGACTGGGGGGAAGGAGAGAGCGAGAGACTGGGGGCAGGAGAGAAAGAGGGGGGGAGGAGAGAAAGAGGGGGGGAAGGAGAGAAAGAGGGGGGAAGGAGAGAAAGAGAGAGAGCTAAGGAGAGACAGAGAGGGGGAAGCAGCTACTACAGCTCTGTCGAAACCTGGGTCTGTACATTGTCAATGGTAGGTTCATAGGAGACCTCCTAGGAAGATCGACCTATTGCTCACCTCTTGGCTGCAGCACAGTAGACTATATGATTACAGACTTAGACCCATCCTCTTTCAGAGCATTCACAGTCAAACCACAAACAACACTGTCAGATCACAGTCAAATTACTATGTTCCTCAAAAAGACAGAAACAAACAACATAGAAACACAACCCAGTAAACTGTACAACACCAAAAAATCGTACAGATGGGCCAAAAACGACACGGAAAAATACCAGAAAACAATTAGCAATGCATCAACTCAAGCTCTCTTAGACACCTTTCTGGATAACATATACACTCACAATAAAGAAGGCGTAAACCGGGCAGTTAGTAAACTAAACAATATTTTTGATAATTTGGCAACAAATGCAAACTTGAAAGCTCGCAAGAACAAACCCAAAACAAAAAACTATGAAAAATGGTTTGACCGAGATTGCCATAACATGAGGAAAAAACTTAGAAAAATATCAAACCAAAAACACAGACATCCAGAAAACGAGGAACTACGCCTTACTTATTGTCAGACACTAACACAATACAGAAACACACTCAGAACCAAAAAAGAGCAATATATTAAGAATACACTCAGCTCCATGGAGGAATCCATAGATTCCAATTG
>NC_140988.1:212366280-212382394 GCF_052327205.1 Somniosus microcephalus
CTTCCTCCCAGTCGCTCTCTCTCTTCCCCCCAGTCGCTCTCTCTCTTCCCCCGAGTCTCTCTCTCGCTCTCTCCTTCCCCCAAGTCTCCCTCTCTCTCTCTCCTTCCCCCCAGTCGCTCTCTCTCTTCCCCCCAGTCGCTCTCTCTCTTCCCTCCAGTCGCTCTCTCTTTCCCCCAGTCGCTTTCTATCTTCCCCCAGTCGCTCTCTGTCTTCCCCCAGTCGCTCTCTCTCTTCCCCCCCAGTCGCTCTCTCTCTTCCCCCCGTCGCTCTCTCTCTTCCCCCCGCAGTCGCTCTCTCTTTTCCCCCCATTTGCTCTCTCTCTTCCCCCCAGTCGCTCTCTCTCTTCCCCCCAGTCGCTCTCTCTCTTCCCCCCAGTCGCTCCCTCTTCCCCCCAGTCGCTCTCTCTCTTCTCCCCCAGTCGCTCTCTCTCTTCCCCCAGTCGCTCTCTCTCTTCCCCCAGTCGCTCCCTTCCCACCCAGTCGCTCTCTCTCTTCCCCCAGTCGCTCACTCTCTTCCCCCCCAGTCGCTCTCTCTCTTCCCCCCCAGTCCCTCTCTCTCTTCCCCCGTCGCTCTCTCTCTTCCCCCCCGTCGCTCTCTCTCTTCCCCCTCGTCATCTCTCTCTTCCCCCCCAGTCGCTCTCTCTCTTCCCCCCCAGTCGCTCTCTCTTCCCCCCCAGTCGCTCTCTCTCTTCCCCCCGTCGCTCTCTCTCTTCCCCCCAGTCGCTCTCGCTCTTCCCCCGTCGCTCTCTCTTCCCCCCAGTCGCTCTCTGTCTTCCCCCCAGTCGCTCTCTCTCTTCCCCCAGTCGCTCTCTCTCTTCCCCCCCAGTCGCTCTCTCTCTTCCCCCCGAGTCGCTCTCTCTCTTCCTCCCCAGTCGCTCTCTCTCTTCCCCCCCAGTCGCTCTCTCTCTTCCCCCCCAGTCGCTCTCTCTCTTCTCCCCAGTCGCTCTCTCTTCCCCCCGAGTCGCTCTCTCTCTCTTCCCCCCCAGCCTTCGCTCTCTCTCTTCCACCCCAGTCGCTCTCGCTCTTCCCCCCCGTCGATCTCTCTCTTCCCCCAGTCGCTCTCTCTCTTCCCCCCAGTCGCTCTCTCTCTCTCTTCCCCCCAGTCGCTCTCTCCCTTCCCCCCCGTCGATCTCTCTCTTCCCCCAGTCGCTCTCTCTCTTCCCCCCCGTCGCTCTCTCTCTCTCTTCCCCCCAGTCGCTCTCTCTCTTCCCCCCGTCGCTCTCTCTCTTCCCCCCATCGCTCTCTCTCTTCCCCCTGTCGCTCTCTCTCTTCCCCCCAGTCGCTCTCTCTCTCTTCCCCCAGTCGCTCTCTCTCTTCCCCCAAGTCGCTCTCTGTCTCTCTTCCCCCCCGTCGCTCTCTCTCTTCCCCCCCAGTCGCTCTCTCTCTCTTCCCCCCCAGTCGCTCTCCCTCTTCCCCCCAGTCGCGCTCTCTCTTCCCCCCCAGTCGCGCTCTCTGTTCCCCCCCAGTCGCTCTCTCTCTTCCCCCCCAGTCGCTCTCTCTCTTCCCCCCAGTCGCTCTCTCTTCCCCCCAGTCGCTCTCTCTCTTCCCCCCAGTCGCGCTCTCTCTTCCCCCACAGTCGCGCTCTCTCTTCCCCCGTCGCCCTCTCTCTTCCCCCCCAGTCGCTCTCTCTTCCACCCCCGTCGCACTCTCTCTTCCCCCCCGTCACTCTCTCTTCCCCCCTGTCGCGCTCTCTCTTCCCCCCCGTCGCTCTCTCTTCCCCCCGTCGCACTCTCTCTTCCCCCCGTCGCTCTCTCTCTTCCCCCAGTCGCTCTCTCTCTTCCCCCCAGTCGCTCTCTCTTCCCCCCGTCGCTCTCTCTCTTCCCCCCATCGCTCTCTCTTCCCCCCAGTCGCTCTCTCTCTTCCCCCCCCAGTCGCTCTCTCTCTTCCCCCCCAGTCGCTCTCTCTCTTCCCCCCCAGTCGCTCTCTCTCTTCCCCCCCAGTCGCTCTCTCTCTTCCCCCCCCTCGTCGCTCTCTCTCTTCCCCCCCGTCGCTCTCTCTCTTCCCCCCGTCGCTCTCTCTCTTCCCCCCGTCGCTCTCTCTCTTCCCCCCGTCGCTCTCTCTCTTCCCCCCAGTCGCTCTCTCTCTTCCCCACCCGTCGCTCTCTCTCTTCCCCCCAGTCGCTCTCTCTCTTCCCCCCCAGTCGCTCTCTGTCACTCTTCCCCCCAGTCCCTCTCTCTCTTCCCCCCCAGTCGCTCTCTGTCACTCTTCACCCCCAGTCCCTCTCTCTCTTCCCCCAAAGTCGCTCTCTCTCTCTCCTCCCCCCAGTCGCTCTCTCTCTTCCCCCCAGTCGCGCTCTCTCTTCCCCCCAGTCGCTCTCTCTCTTCCCCCCAGTCGCTCTCTCTCTTCCCCCCCAGTCGCTCTCTCTCTTCCCCCCAGTCGCGCTCTCTGTTCCCCCCCAGTCGCGCTCTCTCTTCCCCCCCAGTCGCTCTCTCTCTTCCCCCCCAGTTGCTCTCTCTCTTCCCCCCCGTCGCGCTCTCTCTTCCCCCCCAGTCACTCTCTCTTCCCCCCCGTCGCTCTCTCTCTCCCCCCCGTCGCTCTCTCTTCCCCCCAGTCGCTCTCTCTTCCACCCCTGTCACTCTCTCTCTTCCCCCGTCACTCTCTCTTCCCCCCAGTCGCGCTCTCTCTTCCCCCACGTCACTCTCTCTTCCCCCGTCGCACTCTCTCTTCCCCCCCGTCGCTCTCTCTTCCCCCAGTCGCTCTCTCTTCCCCCCAGTCACTCTCTCTTCCCCCCGTCGCTCTCTCTTCCCCCGTCGCTCTCTCTTCCCCCCGTCGCTCTCTCTTCCCCCCCGTCGCTCTCTCTCTTCCCCCGTCGCTCTCTCTTCCCCCCCAGTCGCTCTCTCTCTTCCCCCCAAGTCGCTCTCTCTCTTCCCCCCCGTCGCTCTCTCTCTTCCCCCCGAGTCGCTCTCTCTCTCTTCCCCCCTCGTCGCTCTCTCTCTTCCCCCCGTCGCTCTCTCTCTTCCCCCCGTCGCTCTCTCTTGTGATGAAATATTCCATTCATCACTGCCTGTGACTGTGGTTGGTTTCAGGTTTCAGTTCCCTTACCTCAGTTCCGTCTCCTCACCATTGTATTGTATATTGTAATGTATTGTGTGTAGGGCTCCGCCCATACCTGGCCCCTATGTAAGCAAGCTCAGTCTGGCCTCATATCCGGTACTGCAGACCTCCAGATGGAAGATACCTCTCTCCACTGCGTGTTACCTTCTAAGTTAATAAAAGCCTTGTTTTGTTTCGCTAACATCGAGTCTCGGAATTATTGAGGCACATCAATTTTATTAACTTATTTTTCAACACAATGGATCAACTCCTAAAACCCGAACGTTTGGATTTGGACCAGCATGCTTCGGACACATCGGCACGCTTCGGACACTGGTTTATGTGTATGGAATTCTTCCTGGACAATTCCGCAGCCGTCAAAGACGCTACGGACGCTGCGAGTATGAAACTCGGAATTCTGCGGAATTGGGTAAGCCACCGGGTTTACCCCCTCATCCAAGACGCCGACACGTACCTGGCCGCCTGCGACATCTTAAAGGCGCATTACCAGCAGCCTACGAATGAGGTGTATGCTAGGCATCTGCTCGCTACTCGCGCACAGCGACCTGGGGAATCGGTGGAGGAGTTCCTAGGCACCCTAAAAATGCTTGGCAAAGACTGCAAGTGCCAAGATGTAAAAGCCGCAGTGTACACTGACGAGCTTGTTCGCGATGCCTTTATCACAGGCCTCAGCTCCACTTACATCCGGCAGAGACTGCTGGAAAAAATGGGATTGGACCTGAAACAGGCTGCGGACACCGCGCGATCCCTGGATGTGGCCCAGAGAAACTCGGACGCCTACTCTTCAGCCCGCGCCGTCCACGCCGCCACGTGTGCACCAAGGGTGCCACCATCTTGGAAGGCATCTTCCTCGCCTGGCAGCCCGACACCGTCGGGGCCCCGCTCTCCCCCCAGAAGCCCTACGACAGCCGTGACGCGTCGGGGACCCAACTGCTACTTCTGCGGGCAGCCGAAGCACACCAGAAACCTGTGCCCGGCGAAAGGCACCACCTGCTTTAAGTGCGGTAAGAAGGGGCACTTCGGGAAGGTGTGCAGAGGGAACTCCGCCGGAAAACCCGCCACCGCCGCGTGTGCGCCGTGGGAGCGGCCATCTTGGACGCCATCTTGCCCGACCTCGTGGGGTCCGCCATCTCATGAGCAGACAGCGTGGACGCCATCTTGTCTCGATCAGGGCCCTACAGTGGCATCGGTCACAGTGGACCAGACCAGGCCGTACCCGCTATCCAAATCAATGGTGGACATCGAGGTAAACGGGTGCCGGGTTAAATGTTTAATTGACAGTGGAAGCAGGGAGAGTTTTATCCACCCTGAACTGGCACAACAACTCTCCCTAAAGGTGGTCCCTACTCAGGGTACCATCTCTATGGCTGATAAAACCCAGACATCGACCATTCTGGGTTACTGCACGGTACAATTGTCCGTTAACGGAACTGTATACGATAATTTTAAAGTATTAATCATGAAGAATCTATGTGCGAGCGTGATCTTGGGCCTGGATTTCCAGTGCAACCACCAAAGCATCACGCTCAAGTACGGTGGGTCCCAGCCGCCCCTCACAGTGTGCGGTCTGGCTACCCTGAAGGTAAAGCCGCCTTCGCTATTCGCGAACCTTACCCCTAACTGCCGGCCAATAGCGACCAAAAGCAGTAGGTACAGCTGGGAGGACAGGCGGTTTATCGCGACCGAGGTAGACAGGCTCCTGAAAGAGCGCATTATTGAACGCAGCAACAGCCCGTGGCGCGTCCAAGTGGTAGTGGTAAGGGGTAGCGAGAAGAAATGGATGGTGATTGACTATAGCCAAACGATCAACAGGTACACCCAACTAGATACCTACCCGCTACCCCGCATATCAGAAATGGTGAACCAAATCGCCCAATACCGGGTGTTCTCCACCATCGACCTCAAGTCAGCGTACCACCAGCTCCCTATCAGACCAGAGGACCGCCCGTACACCGCCTTCGAGGTGAACGGACGCCTCTACCAATTCCTCAGAGTCCCCTTTGGGGTGACGAATGGGGTCTCGGTCTTCCAGAGGGAGATGGACCGCATGGTCGATGACCACCACTTGCAGGCAACCTTCCCCTACCTCGACAACGTCACCATCTGCGGTCACAACCAGCAGGATCATGACTCGAACCTCGAGAGGTTCCTGAAAACCGCACAAAAACTCAACCTCACCTACAACGAGGACAAGTGCGTTTTCAACACCACGCGCCTCTGCATACTAGGCAGCGTGGTGGAGAATGGGGAAATCGGTCCAGACCCCGACCGATTTCGCCCCCTACGGGAGCTGCCCCTGCCCAACACTCCCAAAGCCCTGAAAAGGTGCCTGGGGTTATTTTCTTATTATTCCCAATGGGTCCCCAACTACTCCGACAAAGCCCGCCCCCTCTTGAAAGCATCCTCTTTTCTGCTCTCTGCTGAGGCCCACGCCGCCTTCAAAAGCATTAAGCAGGATATTGAGCGGGCCACGCTACAGGCAGTGGACGAGAACACTCCCTTTCAAGTGGAAAGTGATGCGTCTGACTTTGCCTTGGCGGCCACCCTCAACCAGGCGGGGCGGCCCGTAGCTTTCTTCTCGAGGACCCTCCAAGGGCCCGAGATCAGACACTCCTCCATAGAAAAGGAGGCCCAAGCCATCGTGGAGGCAGTGCGCCACTGGCGCCACTACCTAGCCGGCAAACGCTTCACCCTACTTACCGACCAGCGGTCGGTAGCGTTTATGTTCAATAATAAACAGAGGGGGAAGATTAAAAATGATAAGATTCTTAGGTGGCGGATCGAGCTCTCCACCTTCGATTATGACATCATTTACCGGCCAGGGGCCCTTAACGAATCCCCTGATGCCCTCTCACGAGGGATGTGTGCCAGCGCCACCGGGGATCGGCTACAGACCCTCCACAACGACCTCTGCCACCCAGGGGTCACGCGGCTGTTCCACTTCATAAAGTCCCGTAACTTACCCTACTCGATTGAGGAAGTTCGGTCTCTGACCAGGAACTGCCGCACTTGCGCTGAGTGCAAGCCTCGGTTCTACCGCCCAGATAGAGCCCACTTAATCAAAGCTACACGGCCCTTTGAGCGGCTCAGCTTAGATTTCAAGGGCCCCCTCCCGTCAGTCAACCGCAATGTTTACTTCCTGAACATTGTGAACGAATACTCCCGTTTCCCATTCGCCTTCCCCTGCCCAGACATGACCAGTGCCACGGTCATTAAATGCCTCAACAGCCTGTTCTGCCTGTTCGGTATGCCGAGCTACATCCATACGGCTAGCGGGGCGTCCTTCATGAGTGAAGAGCTGCACCAGTACATGCTGTCCAGGGGGATCGCCACGAGCCGTACCACCAGCTACAACCCCCGGGGTAACGGTCAAGTGGAGCGAGAGAACGGGACAGTATGGAAAGCAGTCACTCTAGCTCTAAGGACCAAGGGCCTCCCTATCTCCCGCTGGCAGGAAGTCCTCTCAGATGTGCTCCATTCGATACGGTCGCTATTGTGTACTGCCACTAATGCCACGCCTCATGAACGAATGTTTGTCTTTCCCCGGAAATCCACCTCAGGCGTATCCATGCCGTCATGGCTCTCCACCCCAGGTCTGGTATTCGTGCGAAGGCATGTGAGGGGCCACAAGACGGACCCTCTCGTGGAGCCAGTGCACCTACTCCACGCCAACCCCCAATACGCGTATGTCCGGCACGCCGACGGAAGGGAGGACACCGTGTCCATAAAAGATGTCGCCCCAGCCGGTAATGACAACAACCACGGCAATAGCAACAACAACGATCACAGCAACTCTTACCCACCCACTACTCTTTCATCACCCCTGGAAGAACATCGACCAACGGCACCCCCACCAACTACCCCTTCAACAACCCTGGCGGCACCCACGGCAGAGACCCAGGAGGCCACCGGGGACACCCAGCCGACACCCGCGACACCACAACAGCCACGTCGGTCGCAGAGGACTATCAAACCCCCGAGCAGACTAAATCTATAGAAGGGGTGAATGTGATGAAATATTCCATTCATCACTGCCTGTGACTGTGGTTGGTTTCAGGTTTCAGTTCCCTTAGCTCAGCTCCGTCTCCTCACCATTGTATTGTATATTGTAATGTATTGTGTGTAGGGCTCCGCCCATACCTGGCCCCTATGTAAGCAAGCTCAGTCTGGCCTCATATCCAGTACTGCAGACCTCCAGATGGAAGATACCTCTCTCCACTGCGTGTTACCTTCTAAGTTAAAAAAAGCCTTGTTTTGTTTCGCTAACATCGAGTCTCGGAATTATTGAGGCACATCATCTCTCTTCCCCCCCGTCGCTCTCTCTCTTCCCCCCGTTGCTCTATCTTCCCCCCCAATCGCTCTTTCTCTCCCCCCCCAGTCGCTCTCTCTCTTCCCCCCAGTTGCTCTCTCTTCCCCCCCGTCGCTCTCTCTCTTCCCCCCCAGTCACTCTCTCTTCCCCCCCGTCGCTCTCTCTCTTCCCCCGTCGCTCTCTCTTCCCCCCATTCGCTCTCTCTTCCCCCGCAGTCGCTCTCTCTCTTCCCCCCCGTCGCTCTCTCTCTTCCCCCCCAGTCGCTCTCTCTCTTTCCCCCCAGTCACGCTCTCTCTTCCACCCCAGTCGCTCTCTCTCTTCCCCCCCAGTCGCTCTCTCTCTTCCCCCCCGTCACTCTCTCTCTTCCCCCCCAGTCGCTCTCTCTCGTCCCCCCCAGTCGCTCTCTCTCTTCCCCCCAGTCGCTCTCTCTCTTCCCCCCCAGTCGCTCTCTCTCTTCCCCCCCGTCGCTCTCTCTCTTCCCCCCCGTCGCTCTCTCTCGTCCCCCCCAGTCGCTCTCTCTCTTCCCCCCGTCGCTCTCTCTTCCCCCCAGTCGCTCTCTCTCTTCCCCCCCAGTCGCTCTCTCTCTTCCCCCCCCCCGTCGCTTTCTCTCTTCCCCCCCCAGTCGCTTTCACTCTTCCCCGCCGTCGCTCTCTCTCTTCCCCCCCAGTCGCTCTCTCTCTTCCCCCCAGTCGCTCTCTCTCTTCCCCCCGTCGCTCTCTCTTCCCCCCAGTCGCTCTCTCTCTTCCCCCCAGTCGCTCTCTCTCTTCCCCCCCAGTTGCTCTCTCTCTTTCCCCCCAGCCGCTATCTCTCTTCCCCCCAGTCGCTCTCTCTCTTCCCCCACAGTCGCTCTCTCTCTACCCCCACAGTCGCGCTCCCTCTTCCCCCCCAGTCGCTCTCTCTCTTCCCCCCCAGTCGCTCTCTCTCTTCCCCCCGTCGTTCTCTCTCTTCCGCCCGTCGCTCTCTCTCTACCCCCACAGTCGCGCTCCCTCTTCCCCCCCAGTCGCTCTCTCTCTTCCCCCACAGTCGCTCTCTCTCTACCCCCACAGTCGCGCTCCCTCTTCCCCCCCAGTCACTCTCTCTCTTCCCCCCAGTCGCTCTCTCTCTTCCCCCCCAGTCACTCTCTCTTCCCCCCCGTCGCTCTCTCTCTTCCCCCGTCGCTCTCTCTTCCCCCCATTCGCTCTCTCTTCCCCCGCAGTCGCTCTCTCTCTTCCCCCCCATCGCTCTCTCTCTTCCCCCCCCAGTCGCTCTCTCTCTTCCCCCCCAGTCGCTCTCTCTCTTCCCCCCCATCGCTCTCTCTCTTCCCCCCCAGTCGCTCTCTCTCGTCCCCCCCAGTCGCTCTCTCTCTTCCCCCCAGTCGCTCTCTCTCTTCCCCCCAGTCGCTCTCTCTCTTCCCCCCCGTCGCTCTCTCTCTTCCCCCCCAGTCGCTCTCTCTCGGCCCCCCCAGTCGCTCTCTCTCTTCCCCCCGTCGCTCTCTCTTCCCCCCAGTCGCTCTCTCTCTTCCCCCCCAGTCGCTCTCTCTCTTCCCCCCCGTCGCTTTCTCTCTTCCCCCCCAGTCGCTTTCTCTCTTCCCCGCCGTCACTCTCTCTCTTCCCCCCCAGTCGCTCTCTCTCTTCCCCCCAGTCGCTCTCTCTCTTCCCCCCAGTCGCTCTCTCTTCCCCCCAGTCGCTCTCTCTCTTCCCCCCCAGTCGCTCTCTCTCTTCCCCCCCAGTTGCTCTCTCTCTTTCCCCCCAGTCGCTATCTCTCTTCCCCCCAGTCGCTCTCTCTCTTCCCCCACAGTCGCTCTCTCTCTACCCCCACAGTCGCGCTCCCTCTTCCCCCCCAGTCGCTCTCTCTCTTCCCCCCCAGTCGCTCTCTCTCTTCCCCCCGTCGTTCTCTCTCTTCCCCCCGTCGCTCTCTCTCTACCCCCACAGTCGCGCTCCCTCTTCCCCCCCAGTCGCTCTCTCTCTTCCCCCACAGTCGCTCTCTCTCTACCCCCACAGTCGCGCTCCCTCTTCCCCCCCAGTCACTCTCTCTCTTCCCCCCAGTCGCTCTCTCTCTTCCCCCGTCGCGCTCCCTCTTCCCCCCAGTCGCTCTCTCTCTTCCCCCCCAGTCGCTCTCTCTCTTTCCCCGTCGCTCTCTCGCTTCCCCCCGTCGCTCTCTCTTCCCCCCCAGTCGCTCTCTCTCTTCCCCCCGTCGCTCTCTCTCTTCCCCCCGTCGCTCTCTCTCTTTCCCCCCGGCGCTCTCTCTCTTCCCCCCCAGTCGCTCTCTCTCTTCCCCCCCAGTCGCTCTCTCTCTCTCTTCCCCCCGTCGCTCTCTCTCTTCCCCCCCAGTCGCTCTCTCTCTCTCTTCCCCCAAGTTGCTCTCTCTCTTCCCCCCCAGTCGCTCTCTGTCTCTCTTCCCCCCCAGTCGGTCTCTCTCTTCCCCCGCAGTCGCTCTCTCTCTCTCTACCCCCCAGTCGCTCTCTCTCTTCCCCCCCAGTCGCGCTCTCTCTTCCCCCCCAGTCGCTCTCTCTCTTCCCCCCAAGTCGCTCTCTCTCTTCCCCCCCAGTCGCTCTCTCTCTTCCCCCCGAGTCGCTCTCTCTCTCTTCCCCCCTCGTCGCTCTCTCTCTTCCCCCCGTCGCTCTCTCTCTTCCCCCCGTCGCTCTCTCTTGTGATGAAATATTCCATTCATCACTGCCTGTGACTGTGGTTGGTTTCAGGTTTCAGTTCCCTTACCTCAGTTCCGTCTCCTCACCATTGTATTGTATATTGTAATGTATTGTGTGTAGGGCTCCGCCCATACATGGCCCCTATGTAAGCAAGCTCAGTCTGGCCTCATATCCGGTACTGCAGACCTCCAGATGGAAGATACCTCTCTCCACTGCGTGTTACCTTCTAAGTTAATAAAAGCCTTGTTTTGTTTCGCTAACATCGAGTCTCGGAATTATTGAGGCACATCAATTTTATTAACTTATTTTTCAACACAATGGATCAACTCCTAAAACCCGAACGTTTGGATTTGGACCAGCATGCTTCGGACGCATCGGCACGCTTCGGACACTGGTTTATGTGTATGGAATTCTTCCTGGACAATTCCGCAGCTGTCAAAGACGCTACGGACGCTGCGAGTATGAAACTCGGAATTCTGTGGAATTGGGTAAGCCACCGGGTTTACCCCCTCATCCAAGACGCCGACACGTACCTGGCCGCCTGCGACATCTTAAAGGCGTATTACCAGCAGCCTACGAATGAGGTGTATGCTAGGCATCTGCTCGCTACTCGCGCACAGCGACCTGGGGAATCGGTGGAGGAGTTCCTAGGCACCCTGAAAATGCTTGGCAAAGACTGCAAGTGCCAAGATGTAAAAGCCGCAGTGTACACTGACGAGCTTGTTCGCGATGCCTTTATCACAGGCCTCAGCTCCACTTACATCCGGCAGAGACTGCTGGAAAAAACGGGATTGGACCTGAAACAGGCTGCGGACACCGCGCGATCCCTGGATGTGGCCCAGAGAAACTCGGACGCCTACTCTTCAGCCCGCGCCGTCCACGCCGCCACGTGTGCACCAAGGGCGCCACCATCTTGGAAGGCATCTTCCTCGCCTGGCAGCCCGACACCGTCGGGGCCCTGCTCTCCCCCCAGAAGCCCTACGACAGCCGTGACGCGTCGGGGACCCAACTGCTACTTCTGCGGGCAGCCGAAGCACACCAGAAACCTGTGCCCGGTGAAAGGCACCACCTGCTTTAAGTGCGGTAAGAAGGGGCACTTCGGGAAGGTGTGCAGAGGGAACTCCGCCGGAAAACCCGCCACCGCCGCGTGTGCGCCGTGGGAGCGGCCATCTTGGACGCCATCTTGCCCGACCTCGTGGGGTCCGCCATCTCATGAGCAGACAGCGTGGACGCCATCTTGTCTCGATCAGGGCCCTACAGTGGCATCGGTCACAGTGGACCAGACCAGGCCGCACCCGCTATCCAAATCAATGGTGGACATCGAGGTAAACGGGTGCCGGGTTAAATGTTTAATTGACAGTGGAAGCACGGAGAGTTTTATCCACCCTGAACTGGCACAACAACTCTCCCTAAAGGTGGTCCCTACTCAGGGTACCATCTCTATGGCTGATAAAACCCAGACATCGACCATTCTGGGTTACTGCACGGTACAATTGTCCGTTAACAGAACTGTATACGATAATTTTAAAGTATTAATCATGAAGAATCTATGTGCGAGCGTGATCTTGGGCCTGGATTTCCAGTGCAACCACCAAAGCATCACGCTCAAGTACGGTGGGTCCCAGCCGCCCCTCACAGTGTGCGGTCTGGCTACCCTGAAGGTAAAGCCGCCTTCGCTATTCGCGAACCTTACCCCTAACTGCCGGCCAATAGCGACCAAAAGCAGGAGGTACAGCTGGGAGGACAGGCGGTTTATCGCGACCGAGGTAGACAGGCTCCTGAAAGAGCGCATTATTGAACGCAGCAACAGCCCGTGGCGCGTCCAAGTGGTAGTGGTAAGGGGTAGCGAGAAGAAATGGATGGTGATTGACTATAGCCAAACGATCAACAGGTACACCCAACTAGACGCCTACCCGCTACCCCGCATATCAGAAATGGTGAACCAAATCGCCCAATACCGGGTGTTCTCCACCATCGACCTCAAGTCAGCGTACCACCAGCTCCCTATCAGACCAGAGGACCGCCCGTACACCGCCTTCGAGGCGAACGGACGCCTCTACCAATTCCTCAGAGTCCCCTTTGGGGTGACGAATGGGGTCTCGGTCTTCCAGAGGGAGATGGACCGCATGGTCAATGACCACCACTTGCAGGCAACCTTCCCCTACCTCGACAACGTCACCATCTGCGGTCACAACCAGCAGGATCACGACTCGAACCTCGAGAGGTTCCTGAAAACCGCACAAAAACTCAACCTCACCTACAACGAGGACAAGTGCGTTTTCAACACCACGCGTCTCTGCATACTAGGCAGCGTGGTGGAGAATGGGGAAATCGGTCCAGACCCCGACCGATTGCGCCCCCGACGGGAGCTGCCCCTGCCCAACACTCCCAAAGCCCTGAAAAGGTGCCTGGGGTTATTTTCTTATTATTCCCAATGGGTCCCCAACTACTCCGACAAAGCCCGCCCCCTCTTGAAAGCATCCTCTTTTCCGCTCTCTGCTGAGGCCCACGCCGCCTTCAAAAGCATTAAGCAGGATATTGAGCGGGCCACGCTACAGGCAGTGGACGAGAACACTCCCTTTCAAGTGGAAAGTGATGCGTCTGACTTTGCCTTGGCGGCCACCCTCAACCAGGCGGGGCGGCCCGTAGCTTTCTTCTCGAGGACCCTCCAAGGGCCCGAGATCAGACACTCCTCCGTAGAAAAGGAGGCCCAAGCCATCGTGGAGGCAGTGCGCCACTGGCGCCACTACCTAGCCGGCAAACGCTTCACCCTACTTACCGACCAGCGGTCGGTAGCGTTTATGTTCAATAATAAACAGAGGGGGTAGATTAAAAATGATAAGATTCTTAGGTGGCGGATCGAGCTCTCCACCTTCGATTATGACATCATTTACCGGCCAGGGGCCCTTAACGAATCCCCTGACGCCCTCTCACGAGGGATGTGTGCCAGCGCCACCGGGGATCGGCTACAGACCCTCCACAACGACCTCTGCCACCCAGGGGTCACGCGGCTGTTCCACTTCATAAAGTCCCGTAACTTACCCTACTCGATTGAGGAAGTTCGGTCTCTGACCAGGAACTGCCGCACTTGCGCTGAGTGCAAGCCTCGGTTCTACCGCCCAGATAGAGCCCACTTAATCAAAGCTACACAGCCCTTTGAGCGGCTCAGCTTAGATTTCAAGGGCCCCCTCCCGTCAGTCAACCGCAATGTTTACTTCCTGAACATTGTGAACGAATACTCCCGTTTCCCATTCGCCTTCCCCTGCCCAGACATGACCAGTGCCACGGTCATTAAATGCCTCAACAGCCTGTTCTGCCTGTTCGGTATGCCGAGCTACATCCATACGGCTAGGGGGGCGTCCTTCATGAGTGAAGAGCTACGCCAGTACATGCTGTCCAGGGGAATCGCCACGAGCCGTACCACCAGCTACAACCCCCGGGGTAACGGTCAAGTGGAGCGAGAGAACGGGACAGTATGGAAAGCAGTCACTCTAGCTCTAAGGACCAAGGGCCTCCCTATCTCCCGCTGGCAGGAAGTCCTCTCAGATGTGCTCCATTCGATACGGTCGCTATTGTGTACTGCCACTAATGCCACGCCTCATGAACGAATGTTTGTCTTTCCCCGGAAATCCACCTCAGGCGTATCCATGCCGTCATGGCTCTCCACCCCAGGTCTGGTATTCGTGCGAAGGCATGTGAGGGGCCACAAGACGGACCCTCTCGTGGAGCCAGTGCACCTACTCCACGCCAACCCCCAATACGCGTATGTCCGGCACGCCGACGGAAGGGAGGACACCGTGTCCATAAAAGATGTCGCCCCAGCCGGTAATGACAACAACCACGGCAATAGCAACAACAACGATCACAGCAACTCTTACCCACCCACTACTCTTTCATCACCCCTGGAAGAACATCGACCAACGGCACCCCCACCAACTACCCCTTCAACAACCCTGGCGGCACCCACGGCAGAGACCCAGGAGGCCACCGGGGACACCCAGCCGACACCCGCGACACCACAACAGCCACGTCGGTCGCAGAGGACTATCAAACCCCCGAGCAGACTAAATCTATAGAAGGGGTGAATGTGATGAAATATTCCATTCATCACTGCCTGTGACTGTGGTTGGTTTCAGGTTTCAGTTCCCTTACCTCAGTTCCGTCTCCTCACCATTGTATTGTATATTGTAATGTATTGTGTGTAGGGCTCCACCCATACCTGGCCCCTATGTAAGCAAGCTCAGTCTGGCCTCATATCCAGTACTGCAGACCTCCAGATGGAAGATACCTCTCTCCACTGCGTGTTACCTTCTAAGTTAAAAAAAGCCTTGTTTTGTTTCGCTAACATCGAGTCTCGGAATTATTGAGGCACATCATCTCTCTTCCCCCCCGTCGCTCTCTCTCTTCCCCCCGTTGCTCTCTCTTCCCCCCCAATCGCTTTCTCTCCCCCCCCAGTCGCTCTCTCTCTTCCCCCCCAGTTGCTCTCTCTCTTCCCCCCCGTCGCTCTCTCTCTTCCCCCCAGTCACTCTCTCTTCCCCCGTCGCTCTCTCTCTTCCCCCGTCGCTCTCTCTTCCCCCCATTCGCTCTCTCTTCCCCCGCAGTCGCTCTCTCTCTTCCCCCCCGTCGCTTTCTCTCTTCCCCCCCAGTCGCTCTCTCTCTTTCCCCCCAGTCACGCTCTCTCTTCCCCCCCAGTCGCTCTCTCTCTTCCCCCCCAGTCGCTCTCTCTCTTCCCCCCCGTCGCTCTCTCTCTTCCCCCCCAGTCGCTCTCTCTCGTCCCCCCCAGTCGCTCTCTCTCTTCCCCCCCAGTCGCTCTCTCTCTTCCCCCCAGTCGCGCTCTCTCTTCCCCCCCGTCGCTCTCTCTTCCACCGTCGCTCTCTCTCTTCCCCCCAGTCGCTCTCTCTCTTCCCCCCAGTCGCTCTCTCTCTTCCCCCCGTCGATCGCTCTCTTCCCCCAGTCGCTCGCTCTCTCTCTCTCTCTTCCCCCCAGTCGCTCTCTCTCTCTCTCTCTCTTCCCCCCAGTCACTTGCTCTCTCTCTTCCAACAACAGCATGCCCTCAAAAATCCCTCGGCACGGCCGGGCACTTCAGCTACAATATATAAAAGGATCAATCTGTCTGTCTGTCTGTCTATCCAGCTATACACTCTCAAGTTATAGAGCGTACCTACACGTGCGTTACATCAAAAGAAAGCTTACGATTCCAGAACGGTCATAAGCATATTTACGTTTCGGTGAGACAAAAATTGCGCCCGCGGTATCCAAAAAACGTTCAAAATTCTGCTCATTAGCATCGAGTGATGTCGAGGTCGACCAATCGTATGGTCGAGTGACCCAACGGTCAACCAATTGCTGCGTCATGGGGGCAGGTTGGTCGCGCGTGCAGGCGGGCTCTCCTACAGTCCAGTGACAGGACGATTGACCAATCCTACGCTTCGGTGACATGACGGTTGACCAATCGGTGCGTGTGTGGGCGGGCCTTATCGTTCTGAAATGAGATGAGTGGCCGCCATCTTGATTCCAAACTCTTCATTTCTTTTTCCCGCTTTCTGCGTGTTTCTTTTCAAATATACATTTCCAGCAAAAAAAAAGTTGCTTTTGAAACACAAATTGTTTTTTAAAAAAGTTAATTAATTTGTACATCTTTTCTCTAACCTCTATAATTTTCCTACCTTTCACCATTTTTGAAGGCCTCGAAGCCTGGGCCTCTCCTCTGCACCCACTCCCGAGCTAGGCACCTCCCGTCCCGGTCAACAAGCGGCCCGCAATCGCCGCCATCTTTGTGAAGGCTGGAGGGGCGGGCCTGAGCCGAGCATCGCTACCCGCCGCCATCTTAGTAAAAGCTGGTGCGGCAGTGGCGGCACGGAGCTCCGCGGAGCAGGTGCACGGTGGCGTCTCACTCTCCCCCCCAGTCTCTCTCTCTCCTCCCCGCGTGGCCTGAATGTGCGGGGGAAGAGGCCCAGGGCACCGTGGCCGCTTTAGGAGACTTCAACTCCGTGACAGGTGAGGAGGGTGTTTGTTGTTCACGTTGGGCGGCGGGCGCGTTCCCCGGGTGCTGATCCCTGGTGGTGTGGGTGTGGGGCCGGAGCCTGGCTCTTACCTTGGCCCGGAGAGCGGGCGGACGGCGGGGCC
>NC_140988.1:212382894-212462894 GCF_052327205.1 Somniosus microcephalus
AGGGGAGAGGGGGTGCGGGGAGGGGAGAGAGAGGGGGAGGGGGGAGAGGGAGGGAGAGAGAGTAAAGCAGGGAGAGACAGGAGGAGAGAAGGTGAGGGAGGGAGAGCGTGAGGAGAGGGGGAGGGAGAGTAAAACAGGGAGAGACGGGGGAGGGAGGGAAAGAGTGAGAGGGTGGGACAGCGAGCGGAAGAGTGAGGGGGTGCGACAGGGAGGGAAAGAGTGAGGGGGTGGGACAGGGATGGAGAGCTTACCTTCTTCCTTCCTTCGCAGGGGTCCATCGGGCCAAGTTCCCCCCCAGTCGCACTCTCTCTTCCCCCCAGTCGCTCTCTCTCTTCCCCCCAGTCGCTCTCTCTCTTCCCCCCCAGTCGCTCTCTCTTCCCCCCAGTCGCACTCTCTCTTCCCCCCCAGTCGCACTCTCTCTTCCCCCCAGTCGCTCTCTCTCTTCCCCCCAGTCGCTCTCTCTCTTCCCCCCCAGTCGCTCTTCTCTCTCCCGCCCAGTCGCTCTCTCTCTTCCCCCCAGTCGCTCTCTCTTCCCCCCAGTCGCTCTCTCTCTTCCCCCCCATCGCTCTTTTTCCCCCGTCGCTCTCTCTCTTCCCCCCAGTCACTCTCTCTTCCCACCCAGTCGCTCTCTCTCTTCCCCCCAGTCGCTCTCTCTCTTCCCCCCAGTCGCTCACTCTCTTCCCCCCCAGTCGCTCTCTCTCTTCCCCCCAGTCGCTCTCTCTTCCCACCCAGTCGCTCTTTCTCTTCCCCCCAGTTGCTCTCTCTCTTCCCCCATCACTCTCTCTTCCCCCCCAGCCGCTCTCTCTCTTCCCCCCAGTCGCTCTCTCTCTTCCCTCCAGTCGCTCTCTCTTCCCCCCCAGTCGCTCTCTCTTCCCCCCAGTCGCTCTCTCTCTTCCCCCCCAGTCGCTCTCTCTCTTCCCCCCAGTCGCTCTCTCTCTTCCCCCAGTCGCTCACTCTCTTCCCCCCCAGTCGCTCTCTCTCTTCCCCCCAGTCGCTCTCTCTTCCCACCCAGTCGCTCTTTCTCTTCCCCCCAGTTGCTCTCTCTCTTCCCCCATCACTCTCTCTTCCCCCCCAGTCGCTCTCTCTCTGCCCCCCCAGTCGCTCTCTCTCTTCCACCCAGTCGCTCTCTCTCTTCCCCCCAGTCGCTCTCTCTTCCCCCCCAGTCGCACTCTCTCTTCCCCCCCAGTCGCTCTCTCTCTTCCTCCCAGTCGCTTTCTCTCTTCCCCCCCAGTCGCTCTCTCTCTTCCCCCAGTCGCTCTCTCTCTTCCCCCCAGTCGCTCTCTCTTCCCACCCAGTCACTCTCTCTCTTCCCCCCCGTCGCTCTCTCTCTTCCCCCCAGTCGCTCTCTCTCTACCCCTCCAGTTGCTCTCTCTCTTCCCCCCAGTCGCTCTCTCTTCCCCCCCAGTCGCTCTTTCTCTTCCCCCCCAGTTGCTCTCTCTCTTCCCCCATCACTCTCTCTTCCCCCCCAGCCGCTCTCTCTCTTCCCCCCAGTCGCTCATTCTCTTCCCCCCAGTCGCTCTCTCTCTTCCCCCCAGTCGCTCTCTCTTCCCCCCAGTCGCTCTCTCTCTTCCCCCCAGTCGCTCTTTTTCCCCCCGTCGCTCTCTCTCTTCCCCCCAGTCGCTCTCTCTTCCCACCCAGTCGCTCTCTCTCTTCCCCCCAGTCGCTCTCTCTCTTCACCCCAGTCGCTCACTCTCTTCCCCCCCAGTCGCTCTCTCTCTTCCCCCCAGTCGCTCTCTCTCTTCCCCTCCAGTTGCTCTCTCTCTTCCCCCCAGTCGCTCTCTCTTCCCCCCCAGTCGCTCTTTCTCTTCCCCCCAGTTGCTCTCTCTCTTCCCCCATCACTCTCTCTTCCCCCCAGCCGCTCTCTCTCTTCCCCCAGTCGCTCTCTCTTCCCCCCCAGTCGCTCTCTCTTCCCCCCAGTCGCTCTCTCTCTTCCCCCCCAGTCGCTCTCTCTCTTCCCCCCCAGTCACTCTCTCTCTTCCCACCCAGTCGCTCTCTCTCTTCCCCCCCAGTCGCTCTCTCTTCCCCCCAGTCGCACTCTCTCTTCCCCCCCAGTCGCTCTCTCTCTTCCCCCCCAGTCGCTTTCTCTCTTCCCCCCCAGTCGCTCTCTCTCTTCCCCCAGTCGCTCTCTCTCTTCCCCCCAGTCGCTCTCTCTCTTCCCCCCCAGTCGCTCTTTTTCCCCCGTCGCTCTCTCTCTTCCCCCCAGTCGCTCTCTCTTCCCACCCAGTCGCTCTCTCTCTTCCCCCCAGTCGCTCTCTCTCTTCTCCCCAGTCGCTCACTCTCTTCCCCCCAGTCGCTCTCTCTCTTCCCCCCAGTCGCTCTCTCTCTTCCCCTCCAGTTGCTCTCTCTCTTCCCCCAGTCGCTCTCTCTTCCCCCCAGTCGCTCTTTCTCTTCCCCCCCAGTTGCTCTCTCTCTTCCCCATCACTCTCTCTTCCCCCCAGCCGCTCTCTCTCTTCCCCCCAGTCGCTCATTCTCTTCCCCCCAGTCGCTCTCTCTCTTCCCCCCCAGTCGCTCTCTCTCTTGCCCCCAGTCGCTCGCTCTCTTCCCCCCCAGTCGCTCTCTCTCTTCCCCCCAGTCGCTCTCTCTCTTCCCCCCAGTCGCTCTCTCTCTTCCCCCCGTCGCTCTCTCTTCCCCCCCAGTCACTCTCTCTCTTCCCCCCCAGTCGCTCTCTCTCTTCCCACCCAGTCGCTCTCTCTCTTCCCACCCAGTCGCTCTCTCTCTTCCCCCCCAGTCGCTCTCGCTCTTCCCCCGTCACTCTCTCTCTTCCCCCAGTCGCTCCCTCTTCCCCCCAGTCGCTCATTCTCTTCCCCCAGTCGCTCTCTCTCTTCCCCCCAGTCGCTCTCTCTCTTGCCCCCAGTCGCTCACTCTCTTCCCCCCAGTCGCTCTCTCTCTTCCCCCCGTCGCTCTCTCTCTTCCCCCCCAGTCGCTCTCTCTCTTCCCCCCCAGTCGCTCTCTCTCTTCCCCCCAGTCGCTCTCTCTCTTCCCCCCAGTCGCTCTCTCTCTTCCCCCCAGTTGCTCTCTCTCTTCCCCCCCAGTCGCTCTCTCTCTTCCCCCAGTCGCTCTCTCTCTTCCCGCCCAGTCGCTCTCTCTCTTCCCCCCAGTCGCTCTCTCTCTTCCCCCCAGTCGCTCTCTCTTCCCCCCAGTCGCTCATTCTCTTCCCCCCCAGTCGCTCTCTCTCTTCCCCCAGTCGCTCTCTCTCTTCCCCCCAGTCGCTCTCTCTCTGCCACCCATCGCTCTCTCTCCTCCCCCCCAGTCGCTCTCTCTCTTCCCCCCAGTCGCTCTCTCTTCCCCCCCAGTCGCTCTCTCTCTTCCCCCCCAGTCGCTCTCTCTCTTCCCCCCAGTCGCTCTCTCTCTTCCCCCCCAGTCGCTCTCTCTCTTCCCCCCCAGTCGCTCTCTCTCTTCCCCCCGTCGCTCTCTCTCTTCCCCCCCAGTCGCTCTCTCTCTTCCCCTCAGTCACTCTCTCTCTTCCCCCCAGTCGCTCTCTCTCTTCCCCCCAGTCGCTCTCTCTTCCCCCGTCGCTCTCTCTCTTCCCCCCCAGTCGCTCTCTCTCTTCCCCCCAGTCGCTCTCTCTCTTCCCCGCAGTCGCTCTCTCTTCCCCCCAGTCGCTCTCTCTTCCCCCCCAGTCGCATTCTCTCTTCCCCCCGTCGCTCTCTCTCTTCCCCCCGTCGCTCTCTCTTCCCCCCCAGTCGCTCTCTCTCTTCCCCCCCAGTCGCTCTCTCTCTTCCCCCCAGTCGCTCTCTCTTGCCCCCCAGTGGCGCTCTCTCTTCCCCCCAGTGGCTCTCTCTCTTCCCCCCAGTCGCTCTCTCTCTTCCCCCCCCAAGTCGCTCTCTCTTCCGCCCCAGTCGCTCTCTCACTTCCCCCCCCAGTCGCTCTCTCTCTTCCCCCCCAGTCGCTCTCTCTCTTCCCCCCCAGTCACTCTCTCTCTCTCTTCCAACAACAACACGCCCTCGAAAAAGCCTCAGCACCGCCGGGCACTCCAGCTAATCTATATATATAAAGCGGTTCTGTACATTTTGTCTGTCCGGCTATACGCTCGAAAGTTATAGGGCGTACCTACGCGCGCATTACCTCCAAAGAAAGCTTACGGTTCCAGGACGGTCATAAGCATATTTACTTTTCGCTCGGACGAAAATTGTTCGCACCTTATGCAAAAAACCTTCAAAATTAAACTCATTATCTGCTAATTAACATTGATTGACTGACGTCAAGGTCGACCAATCCTGTGCCGTCACGATTGACCAATCCTACAGTTCAGTCGCCTGATGGTTGGCCAATCGCTGCGTCTGTGGGCGGGACTAATGCTTTTCAACTCAGGCATTGGGCAGCCATTGCTTCACTACTTCCAGCTCAAAATCTGCTAATCCAGCTTCGAAAAAGTTAGTATCTCTATTAAAAATAACATAAAATTTACCAAAAACGTTTTATAAGTACTTTCACTTTCATCTTTGAAGGTATTAAAAGGTAGAAATGTTGCCCGGCAGCAGATTGACAGAGGGACACAGAGACCGGGCCCAAAGCCTGGGACTCGATTTAAAATGTTGCCCGGCAGCAGATTCACAAAGGGACAGAGAGACAGGCCCCAAAGCCTGGGACTCGATTTAAACCGCCCGGCCCAAAACAGCCCTGGCAACAGATTCAAACAGGGAGAGAGAGACAGGGCCCGAAAGCCTGGGACTCGATTTAAAAGGTTGCCCGGCAGCACATTCACAGAGGGACAGACAGACAGGGCCCAAAGCCTGGGACTCGATTTAAACCGCCCAGCCCAAAACAGCCCTGGCAATGCCGCCCCCCCCCCCCCAGCTAGTGCTTAATAAATCTTGATCTATTGCTCAAACACATTGGCTGCTGCCTATTGGTATCTTGTCCAAGAACTCAGAGATCATTAAGATCTTACAACTGTTAATTGATATTCCATTGCAATATTCTATTGCATTGCATATGATGATTCTATTGCAAAGTGATATTCCATTGCAATGTGCTAATGTATTGCAAATGATGATTATATTGCAATGATATTTCATAACAATGTTCTATTGCATTGCAAATGACTATTATATGGCAAAGTGCTATTCCATTGCAATGTGTTTTGCATTGCAAATGACTATTACATTGCTAAGTGATATTCCGTTGCAATATTATATTGCATTACAAATGACTACTATACTGTTAAGTAATATTCCATTGCAATATTCTATTGTATTGCGAATTACTATTACAATGCAAACTGAAATTCCATTGCAATGTTCTCTTGCTTTGCAAATGACGATCATATTGCTAAGTGATATTCCATTGCAGTATTCTATTTCACTGCAAATGACTATTATATTGCAAAGTGTTATTCCATTGCAATGTGCTTTTGCATTGCAAATGACTATTACTTCGCAAGGTAATATTTCATTGCAATGTTCTATTGCATTGCAAATGACTATTACATTGCAAAATGAAATTCCATTGCAATGTGCTTTTGCATTGCAAATAACGATTATTTTGCAAATCCATATTCCATTGCAATTTGCTATTGCATTGCAAATGACTATTACTTCGCAAGGTGATATTCCATTGTAATATTCTATTGCATTGCAAATGACTATTATATTGGAAACTAATAGGCCATTGAAATGTTCTATCGCATTGCAAATGACGATTATTTTGCTGTGATGGTCCATTGAAATGTTCTATCGCATTGCAAATGACGATTATATTGCAGTGATATTCCATTGCAATGTGCTACTTCATTGCAAATCACTATTATATTGCAAGGTAATATTCCAATGCAAAGTTCTATTGCATTGAAAGTTACTATTATACTGCAAAGTGATATTCCATTGCAATGTGCTATTGCATTGCAAATGACCATTATATGGCAACGTGATATTCCATTGCAATGTTCTAATGCATTGCAAATGACTATTACTCTGCAAACTGAAATTATATTGCAATGTGCTGTTGCATTGCAAATGACGATCATGTTGCAAAGTAATATTCCATTGTAATGTTCTATCGCATTGCAAATGACTGTTATATTGCAAAGTGAAATTCCATTGCAATGTGGCAGTGCATTTCAAATGAATATATTACAATGTGATATTAGATTGCAATCTTCTATTGTATTACAAATGACTACTATATTCTTAAGTGATAATCCATTGCAATGTTCTAATGCATTGCAAATTACTATTATACTGCAAAGCCATATTCCATTGCAATGTGCTACTTCATTGCAAATGACTATTATATTGCAAGGTAATATTCCAAAACAAAGTTCTATTGCATTGCAAATGACTATAATATTGCAAAATGTTATTCCATTGCAATGCTCTATTGGATTGCAAATGACTATTATATGGCAAAGTGATATTCCATTGCAATCTTCTATTGCATTGCAAATGACGATTACATTTCAAATTGATATTCCTTTGCAATGTTATTGCATTGCCAATTACGATTTTATTTTAATGCGATATTCCATTACAATGTGATATTGATTTGCAAATGACTATTATATTGCAAATTGATATTCCATTGCATTGTTATATTGCATTGCAAATGACGATTATATTGCAAAGCGACATTGCATGCCAATGTGCTATTGCATTGCAAATGACTATAATATTGCAAAGTGATAGCCCATTGCAATGTTCTATTGCATTGCAAATGACTATTATATTGCAAACTGATAGTCCATTGAAATGCTCTATCGCATTGCAAATGACGATTATATTGCAGTGATGTTCCATTGCAATGTTCTCTTGCATTGCAAGTGACTAGTGTATTGCAAAGTGAAATTCCATTGCATCGTGCCATTGCATTGCAAATGACAATTATATTGCAAATTGATATTCCATTGCAATGTTATTGCATTGCCAATTATGAATTTGTTTTAAAGCGATATTCCATTACAATGTGATATTGCGTTGCAAATGACTATCATGTTGCAAATTTATATTCCATTGCAATTTGCTATTGCATTGCCAATGACTATTATATTGCAGAGATATTCCATTGCTTTGTTATAGAAACATAGAGACAGGAACAGGAGTAGGCCATTCGGCCCTTCGAGCCTGCTCCGCCATTCAATGAGATCATGGCTGATCTTCGTCTGAGATCATAGCTGATCTTACCAGTTCAGTACCCCGTCCCCGCCTTTTCTCCGTAACCCTTAATCCCCTTAGCCTTCAGAAATATATCCAATTCTCTCTTGAAAATATTTATTGAATTAGCCTTCACAGCCCTCTGTGGCAGGGAATTCCACAGGCTCACCACTCTTTGAGTGAAGAAATTCTTCCTCATCTCTGTTTTAAATGATTTGCCCGCTATTTTTAGACTGTGGCCCCTGGTTCTGTGCTCCCCGGCCATTGGAAACATTCTCTCTGAATTCAGCCTGTCCAGGCCTGCCATAATTTTATATGTTTCGATGAGATCCCCTCTCAATCTTCTAAACTCCAGTGAGTACAAGCCCAAACTATTTAATCTCTCTTCGTAGGTCATTCCCGCCATTCCAGGTATCAGCCTGGTGAATCGCCGTTGCACTCTTTCCATGGCAAGAACATCCTTCCGCAGATGGGGCGACCAAAACTGTACACAATACTCCAGATGCGGTCTCACCAGCACCTTGTACAGCTGTAGTAAGGTATCCCTATTCCTATACTCGAACCCCCTTGATATGAAGGCCAACATACCATTTGCCCTCTTAATCGCCTGTTGCACCTGCATGCTCTCCTTCAGTGACTGGTGCACAAGAACACCCAGGTCCCTCTGCACTTCCCCATCTCCCAATCTATTGCCATTTAGATAATAATCTACCCTCCTGTTTTTACCCCCAAAGTGGATAACCTCGCATTTATCCACATTATAGTGCATCTGCCACGTATCCGCCCATTCCCCCAACCTGTCCAAATCGCACTGTAGCCTCCTGACATCCTCATCAGAGCCCACCCCTCCTCCTAGTTTAGTGTCGTCAGCGAATTTGGAAATATTGCATCCAATTCCCTGATCCAGATCATTTATATATATTGTGAACAGCTGGGGTCCCAGGACAGATCCTTGCGGCACCCCGCTGGTCACTGCCTGCCACTCCGAAAACGAGCCGTTTATTCCAACTCTCTGTTTTCTATCCGCCAGCCAGTTCTCTATCCACGTTAATACTTTGCCCCCAATTCCATGAGCCTTAATTTTGCATGATAATCTTTTGTGTGGAACCTTATCGAAGGCTTTCTGGAAGTCAAGGTACACCACATCCACTGGCTCTCCCCCATCTATTTTACCAGTTACTTCCTCAAAAAAGTCCAGCAGATTAGTCAAACACGATTTACCCTTTGTAAATCCATGTTGACTCTGTCCGATCCTTTCCCCATTTGTCAAGTGCTCCGCTATTTTATCCTTAATAATGGACTCTAGCATTTTGCCCACAACCGATGTAAGGCTTACTGGTCTATAATTCCCTGCTTTCTCTCTACCCCCCTTTTTAAATATTGGGGTAACAGTAGCTACCCTCCAATCCACGGGTACTGTTCCCGAGTCAATGGAGTTCCGGAAGATGATCCTTAGAGCATCTGCTATCTCCAGGGCCACCTCCTTAAGTACCCTAGGATGTAGTTTATCAGGCCCCGGGGATTTGTCGGCCTTCAGTCCCCTCAACTTACCCAACACCATATCCCTAGAGATACTAATTTCTGTCAGCTCCTCCCTCTCATTAGTCCCTATGTTTGCCGATATTCCTGGGAGGTTATTTGTGTCCTCCTTTGTGAATACAGAACCAAAGTATGAGTTTAATTGGTCTGCCATTTCCTTATTCTCCATTATATATTCTCCCGAATCGGACTGCAAGGGACCGACTTGGGATTTTACCAGTCTTTTCCTCCTGATATACCGATAAAAGCTTTTGCAGTCTGTCTTTATGTTTGCTGCAAGTTTACTTTCGTATTCTATTTTCCCCTTCCTGATTAATCCCTTTGTCCTCTTTTGCTGTATCCTGTACTGCCCCCAATCTTCCGGTCTGGTGCTTTTTTTTGCCAGTTGATATGCCCTTTTTTTAAATTTTATGCTGTCCCTAATTTCCCTCGTTATCCACGGTTGAGTCACCTTTTTAGGTTTATTTTTATGCCAAACCGGTATAAACATGTTCTGGAATTCTTCCATTCTATCTTTGAATGCTTGCCATTGTCTATCCACTGTCAATCCCCCCAGAAACACCACCCAATCAATCTTACCCAATTCCCGTCTCATACCCTCGTAATTCCCTTTATTTAAGTTCTGGACCTTAGTCTCTGATTCAATTTCCTCACTCTCCATCTCGACTGAGAGCTCGATCATATTATGATCGCTCTGACCCAAGGGGCCTCGTACAAGAAGATTGCTGATAAGTCCCTTCTCATTGCACAATACCCAGTCTAAAATGGCCTGATCTCGAGTCGGCTCCTCGACATATTGGTCCAGATAACCGTCCCGAAAACATTCCAGGAATTCCTCCTCCTCAGAATTTTTACTAATTTGGGTAGTCCAATCAATATGTAAATTAAAGTCACCCATGATGACAGCTGTGCTCTTATCGCACGCTTCTCTAATTTCCCTTTTTATGCCTTCCCTCACCTCCATATTACTATTTGGAGGCCTATATATCACACCCACTAACGTTTTCCTCCCCTTGCTATTTCTCATTTCTACCCATACAGATTCCGTTTCATCCGAGTTAATATCCTTCCTTTCCATTGCATTAATCCCCTCCTTTACCAGCAATGCTACCCCACCTCCCCTACCTTTTTGCCGATCCTTCCTAAATATTGTATATCCCTTGATGTTAAGTTCCCAGCCTTGCCCACCCTGCAGCCACGTTTCTGTAATCCCAATCAAATTGTGCAATGAGAAGGGACTAATCAGTAATCTTGTTGTACGGGGACCCTTGGGTCAGAGCGATCATAACATGATCGATTTCTCACTCGAAATGGAGAGCGAAGAAATTGACTCAGAGACTAAGGTCCTGAATTTAAACAAGGGGAATTATGATGCCATGAGACGGGAACTGAGTAGGTCTGATTGGACAACGTTCCTGAGAGGACTGGAGGTAGATAAACAATGGCAAACATTTAAAGATAGAATGACAAAATTGCAAAAATTGTTTATACCAATCTGGCATAAAAGGAAATCTAAAAAGGTGACTCAACCGTGGATAACAGGGGAAATTAGAGACAGCATAAAATCCAAAGATAGGGCGTATAAAATAGCCAAAAAAAGCGCCAGAGCGGAAGATTGGGAACAGTTTAAGATAGAGCAAAGGAGGGCAAAGGGCATGATCAAGAGGGGCAAAATAGCTTACGAAAACAAGCTGGCGGAAAATATAAAAACTAACTCCAAAAGCTTTTATAAATATATCAAAAGGAAAAGACTGGTGAAAACCAAAGTTGGTCCATTGCAGTCAGATACGGGGGAATATATAATGGGAAATAAGGAAATGGCAGATCAACTAAATGCATACTTTGGGTCAGTCTTTACGAAGGAAGACACAAAAAACCTCCCTGGGATATCGGGAAAAATAGGGACATTGGCAAAGGAGGAACTGACGCAAATCAATATCTCTAAGGATATGGTGTTAAGGAAGCTAAAGGGATTGAAGGTGGACAAATCCCCAGGGCCTGATAACATGCATCCTAGGGTACTGAAGGAGGTGGCCCTAGAGATAGCGGATGCACTAAGGATGATTTTTCAGAATTCATTAGACTCGGGAACAGTGCCGATGGATTGGAGGGTAGCTAACGTTACCCCACTATTCAAAAAGGGGGGTAGGGAAAAAGCAGGTAATTACAGACCTGTAAGCCTTACATCAGTTGTGGGCAAAATGCTGGAGTCCATCATTAAGGATGAAATAGCGGAGCACTTAGCAAATGGGGACAGGATAGGACAGAGTCAACATGGATTTACAAAGGGTAAATCGTGCTTGACTAATCTATTGGAATTTTTTGAGGGAGTAACTGGTAGAATAGATGGGGGAGAGCCAGTAGATGTGGTGTACCTGGACTTCCAAAAGGCCTTCGATAAGGTCCCACATAAAAGATTAGCATGGAAAATTGAGGCTCATGGGATAAAGGGGAAAGTTTTGGCGTGGATAGGGAACTGGCTGTCAGATAGAAAACAGAGAGTTGGAATAAACGGCTCATTTTCTGAATGGCAGGCAGTAACAAGTGGGGTACCACAGGGATCTGTCCTGGGCCCCCAGCTGTTCACAATTTACATTAATGACCTGGATCAGGGAGTCGGATGCAGCATTTCCAAATTTGCAGACGACACTAAACTAGGAGGTGGGGTGGGCTCAGAGGAAGAGACCAGGAAGCTCCAGAGCGATTTGGACAGACTGGGCGATTGGGCGGATAAATGGCAGATGCACTATAATGTGGACAAGTGCGAAGTTATCCACCTTGGGTGCAGGAACGGGAGGGCAAATTATTATTTAAATGGCAATAGATTGGGAGAGGGGGAAGTACAGAGAGACCTGGGTGTTCTTGTACACCAGTCACTGAAGGCGAGCATGCAGGTGCAACAGGCGGTCAAGAAGGCAAACGGTATGCTGGCCTTCATAGCAAAAGGGTTAGAATACAGGAACAGGGATACCTTGCTGCAGCTGTACAGGGCACTGGTGAGACCACACCTCGAGTACTGTGTACAGTTTTGGTCGCCTCATCTGAGGAAGGATGTTCTTGCCATGGAGGGGGTGCAGCGGCGATTCACCAGGCTGATACCAGGAATGGCGGGAATGACCTATGAGGAGAGACTATGTAGTTTAGGGATGTACACACTGGAGTTTAGAAGATTGAGAGGGGACCTCATAGAAGTGTATAAAATTCTGACAGGTCTAGACAGACTGGATGCAGAAGGAATGTTTCCCTTGGCGGGTGAGAACAGAACTAGAGGACATAATTTAAGGATAAGGGCTAAACCATTTAGGACAGAGATGAGGGGGAATTTCTTCACTCAGAGAGTGGTGAACCTGTGGAACTCATTGCCACAGAGGGCAGTGTACGCCAGCTCATTAAATATATTTAAGAGGGAATTAGATATATTTCTACGGGCAAAAGGGGTTAAGGGTTACGGAGAGAAGGCGGGGACGGGATACTGAATTAAAGGATCAGCCATGATCTCATTAAATGGCGGAGCAGGCACGAAGGGCCGAATGGCCTACTCCTGCTCCTATCTTCTATGTATCTATGTAAATCATACTTGTTTACCTCTATTTCCACAACTAATTCATCCACCTTGTTCCTAATGCTTCTAGCATTAAGATACAAAGCCTTCAGGCTTGCTTTTTTCACACTCTCATTATGAATTAGTTTGGCCCTTTGTGTTTCTCTCCTTTGCTTATTGCTTCTCACCTTTCTACCATCTATTTCTGACTTCATATGACTTCCCTCTTTTCCACTACCTAGGTTCCCATCCCCCTGCCAAATTAGTTTAAATCCTCCCGAACCGCCCTAGAAAATATTACCCCGAGGACATCGGCTCCCTCACAGTTCAGGTGTAGACCGTCCCCTTGGTACAGGTCACTCCTCCCCAAGAACTGGTTCCAATGCCTCAAGAATTTAAATCCCTCTCCCTTGCACCACTGCTCAAGCCACGTATTTAGCTTATCTATCTTACTCTCTCTAAACTTATTAGCTCGTGGCACTGGTAGCAATCCAGAGATTACTACCTTTGAGGTCCTACTTTTCAATTTAACTCCTAACTCCCTAAATTCAGCTTGTAGGACCTCCTCCCTCTTTTTACCTACATCGTTGGTACCTACATGTACCACGACAACTGGCTGATCCCCCTCCCCCTTCAGAATGCTCTGCACCCACTCCGAGACATCCTTGACCCTTGCACCAGGGAGGCAACATACCATCTTGGAGTCTCGGTCTCGGCCACAGAAACTCCTATCTATCCCCCTTACAATTGAATCCCCTATCACTATAGCCCTATCCCTCTTTTTCCCGCCCTTCTGTGCAGCAGAGCCAGTCATGGTGCCCTGAACCTGGCTGCTGGTGCCTTCCCCTGATAAGTCATCTCCCCCAACAGTACCCAAAACGGTAAACCTGTTTTGGAGGGAGATGACCGCAGGTGACTCCTGCGCTACCTTCCTGCCTTTACCCTGCCTTTTGGTCACCCATTTACTCTCTGAGCTAGCCTTTACCTGCGGTGTGACCAACTCACTGAATGTGCTATCCACAACATCCTCAGCATCGCGTATGCTCCAGAGTGAGTCCATTCGCAGCTCCAGCGCCGCCATGCGGTCCGCTAGGAGCTGCAGCTGGACACACTTCCTGCACACATAGTTGTCAGGGACAGTGTCCCTGATTTCCCACATGGCACAGGAGGAGCATGACACGGGTCTGAGCTGCCCTTCCATGACTTAACCCTTACAATACCTTTTTATTTACTACGATTTAGCTTAATTATTGAATTCTACTTAGAATAAGTTTGTGAAAGTACTCACCAACCAGTCACCTACCTGTTTTCTGGTGTTGTATTTTCACTGCCGCCTCCTGTCCTGGAACCTTTTCCACCTAGGTTAGGCTCCTGAAATAAAATAAATTGAACCTACCTTTTCAACTTCCCCTAACCCCTAAAAGGTTAGAGGAGGTGGAAGGGTGGGAGACACTACACTGTAGTGTTTCGGGTTTAGCAACAGCTCCACCTATATAAGAGTTACTGGCCTCCTGCTCTCCCGACTGCACCAGCTGCTCCCTGGTGACGTCACACACTGATTACTATTTACCCCTCTCCTCTGCTGTTGATTTGGTACGCCTCGCAACTGCCGCCGGTTTTTAAGCCGGGCTCCTCCTCGCTGCTCTCTGCTGCTCCGAGTGGTCGGGCCTCGCAACTGCCGCCGGTTTTTAAGCCGGGCTCCTCCTCGCTGCTCTCTGCTGCTCCGAGTGGTCGGGCCTCGCAACTGCCGCCGGTTTTTAAGCCGGGCTCCTCCTCGCTGCTCTCTGCTGCTCCGAGTGGTCGGGCCTCGCAACTGCCGCCGGTTTTTAAGCCGGGCTCCTCCTCGCTGCTCTCTGCTGCTCCGAGTGGTCGGGCCTCGCAACTGCCGCCGGTTTTTAAGCCGGGCTCCTCCTCGCTGCTCTCTGCTGCTCCGAGTGGTCGGGCCTCGCAACTGCCGCCGGTTTTTAAGCCGGGCTCCTCCTCGCTGCTCTCTGCTGCTCCGAGTGGTCGGGCCTCGCAACTGCCGCCGGTTTTTAAACCGGGCTCCTCCTCGCTGCTCTCTGCTGCTCCGAGTGGTCGGGCCTCGCAACTGCCGCCGGTTTTTAAGCCGGGCTCCTCCTCGCTGCTCTCTGCTGCTCCGAGTGGTCGGGCCTCGCAACTGCCGCCGGTTTTTAAGCCGGGCTCCTCCTCGCTGCTCTCTGCTGCTCCGAGTGGTCGGGCCTCGCAACTGCCGCTGGTTTTTAAGCCGGGCTCCTCCTCGCTGCTCTCTGCTGCTCCGACATTGCAAATGACGATTATATTGCAAACCGACATTGCATTCCAATGTGCTATTGCATTGCAAATGACTATTATATAGCAAAGTGATAGTCGATTGCAATGTTTTATTGCATTGCAAGTGACGATTTTATCTCAAAATGCTATTCCATTGCAATGTGCTATTACATTGCAAATGATGACCATATTGTGAAGTGATATTCCATTGCAATATGCTAATACATTGTAAATTACTATTATATTGCACAGTAATATTCCATTGTAATGTGCAATTGCACTGAAAATGACTATTATATTGCAAAGTAATATTGCATTACAATGTTCTATTGCATTGCAAATGATGATTATATTTCAAAGTGATATTCCATTGCATTGTTATATTGCTTTGCAAATTACGATTATTTTGGAAATCGATATTCCGTTGCAATTTGCTTTGGCATTACAAATGACTATTATATTTCAAAGTGATATTCCATTGCAACATGCTATTGCATTGCAAATGATGATTATATTGCAAAGCAACATTGCATTAAAATGTGCTATTGCATTGCAAATGACTATTATATTGGAAAGTGATATTCCATTGCAATGTTCTATTGCATTGTAATGTGCAATTTCATTGCAAATGACGATAATATAGCAAATTGATATTCCATTGAAATATGTTATTGCATTGCCAATTATGAATTTGTTTTAAAGTGACCTGCCATTACAATGTGATATTGTGTTGCAAATGACTATTATATAGCAAAGTGATATTCCATTGCAATATACTAATGCATTGTAAATGATTATTATATGGCACAGTAATATTCCATTGCAATGTGTTATTGAGTTGAAAATGACTATTATATTGCAAAGTGATATCGCATTGCAATGTTCTATTGAATTGCAAATTATTATTATATTTCAAAGTGATAAATCATTGCATTGTTATATTGCTTTGCATATTACGATTATTTTGGAAATTGATATTCCATTGCAATTTGCTTTGGCATTGCAAATGTCTATTATATTTCAAAGTGATATTCTATTACAATGTGATATTGCATTGCAAATGAAGATTATATTGCAAAGCGACATTGCATTCCAATGTGCTATTGCATTGCAAATGACTATTAAATTGCAAAGTAATATTCCATTGCAATGTATTATTGCATTGAAAGTGACGATTATATTTCAGAGTGATATTCTATTGCAATGTGTTATTGCATTGCAAATGACGATTATATTGCAAATTGATATTCCATTGCAATATGTTATTGCATAGCCAATTACGAATTTGTTTTAAAGTGATATTCCATTACAATGTGATATTGCGTTGTAAATGAAGATTATATTGCAAAGCGACATTGCATTCCAATGTGCTATTGCATTGCAAATGACTATTATATAGCAAAGTGATACTCAATTGCAATGTTTTATTGCATTGCAAGTGACGATTATCTTGCAATGTGATATTCCATTGCAATGTGTTATTGCATTGCAAATGACGACCATATTGCAAAGTGATATTGCAATATGCTAATGCATTGTAAATGACTATTATATTGCAAAGTAATATTCCATTACAATGTGCTATTGCATTAAAAATGACTATTATATTGCAAAGTGATATCGCATTGCAATGTTCTATTGCATTGCAAATGATCATTACATTGCAAAGCGACATTGCATTCCAATGTGCTATTGCATTGCAAATGACTATTAAATAGCAAAGTGATAGTCGATTGCAATGTTTTATTGCATTGCAAGTGACGATTTTATCTCAAAATGCTATTCCATTACAATGTGCTATTGCATTGCAAATGACGACCATATTGTGAAGTGATATTCCATTGCAATATGCTAATACATTGTAAATGACTATTATATTGCACAGTAATATCCCATTGCAATGTGCAATTGCATTGAAAATGACTATTATATTGCAAAGTGATATTCCTTGCAATGTGCTTGTTATGTCCCCATGAGACTTTTAGTATTGTGTTTTGTCTCCCCCTAGTGGTTTTACCACTTACCTCCTTATTGTTGATTTATGTCATGTGACATGATGAGAAAGTGAAAGTAAAACACAACCACGAGGGAGCCCAGAATTCATGGCTGGCGATGTATACAGTATCTAATGCCATCCTTCCCAGTTTCCCCCTTTGACTGGCATTGTCTGTAAGTAGCCTTTTATCAGATGTCTTTATGTTTGATCTATGTCACCATTTCTTGATATTTGTGGCCAGATGAGTTAAAATATTGCACTTTGTGGAGTTTCCATGTGGCTGGCTATTAGTCTTTCTCCTGGCATTCATGTGTTAGACCTTTGATTGTTGTATCAGATTTACCTCAAATTGTAATAGAACCGTCGAGTTATAGTGGTAACGTTTTCGTTCTACTATCCTAGGTTTATTTTGTGTATTCAGATCATGATTGTAATATCAATCGGCCTTATTTGATGTTGTAATTTCTTGCTCTCTTGTAGTTTCACCCTGTGTCATTAAACTGGATTAAAAGTAACAACGCCTCCTGTTTGGTGATGAGGGTTTAGCTGTCTGTCAAATCATAGTCATGAGGACAGAACAGTGCTATTGCATTGCAAATGACTATTATATTGCAAAGTAATATTGCATTACAATGTTCTATCGCATTGCAAATGATGATTATATGGCAAAGCGATATTCCATTGCAATATTCTATTGCATTGCAAAGTACTATTATATTTCAAAGTGATATTCCATTGCATTGTTATATTGCTTTGCAAATAACGATTATTTTGGAAATCGATATTCCATTGCAATTTGCTTTGGCATTGCAAATGACTATTATATTTCAAAGTGATATTCCATTGCAACGTGCTATTGCATTGCAAATGCCTATTATATTGCAGTGATATTCCATTGCAATGTTCTATCGCATTGCAAATGATGATTATATTGCAAAGTGATATTCCATTGCAATCTTCTATTGCATTGCAAATGACTGTTATATTTTAAATTGATATTCCATTGCAATGTTCTATTGCATTGTAATGTGCAATTACATTGCAAATGATGATTATAATGCAAAATGATATTCCATTGCAATATTCTATTGCATTGCAAATGACAATTTTATTTCAAAGTGATATTCCATTGCATTGTTATATTGCTTTGCAAATGACAATTATTTTGGAAATCGATATTCCATTGTAATTTGCTTTGGCATTGCAAATGACTATTATATTTCAAAGTGATATTCCATTGCAATATGCTAATGTATTGTAAATTACTATTATATTGCACAGTAATATTCCATTGCAATGTGCTATTGCATTGCAAATGACTATTATATTGGAAAGTGATATTCCATTGCAATGTTCTATTGCATTGCAAATGACGACCATATTGCAAAGTGATATTCCATTGCAATATGCTATTGCATTGCAAATGACCATTACATTGCAAAGCGACATTGCATTACAATGTGCTATTGCTTTGCAAATGACTATTATATTGCAAAGTAATATTGCATTGCAATGTTCTAATGCATTGCAAATGCTAATTATACTGGAAAGTGATATTCCATTGCAAATGACGATTATATTGAAAAGTGATATTTCATTGCTATCTTCTATTGCATTGAAAATGACTGTTATATTTTAAAGTGATATTCCATTACAATGTTCTATTGCGTTGTAATGTGCAATTGCATTGCAAATGATGATTATATTGCAAATTTATATTCCATTGTAATTTGCTATTGCATTGCCAATGACTATTATATAGCAAAGTGATATTCGATTGCAATGTTTTATTGCATTGCAAGTGACGATTTTATTTCAAAGTCATATTCCATTGCAATATACTAATGCATTGCAAATGACTATTAAATTGCAAAGTAATATTCCATTGCAATGTATTATTGCATTGAAAGTGACGATTATATTTCAGTGATATTCTATTGCAATGTGCTATTGCATTGCAAATTACTATTATATTGCAAAGTAATATTCCATTGCAATATGCTATTGCATTGAAATGACTATTATATTGCAAAGTGATATTCCATTACAATGTGATATTGCATTGCAAATGAAGATTATATTGCAAAGCGACATTGCATTCCAATGTGCTATTGCATTGCAAATGACTGTTATATAGCAAAGTGATACTCGATTGCAATGTTTTATTGCATTGCAAGTGACGATTATATTGCAAAGTGATATTCCATTGCAATGTGTTATTGCATTGCAAATGATGACCATATTGCGAAGTGATATTGCAATATGCTAATGCATTGTAAATGACTATTATATTGCAAAGTAATATTCCATTGCAATGTGCTATTGCATTGAAAATGACTATGATATTGCAAAGTGATATCCCATGGCAATGTTCTATTGCATTGCAAATGACTTATATTTTAAATTGATATTCCATTGCAATGTTCTATTGTGTTGAAATGCGCTATTGCATTGCAAATGACGATTATATTGCAAATTGATATTCCATTGCATTATGATATTGCATTGCCAATTACGATTTTATTTTAAAGCGATATTGCATTACAATATGATATTGCATTGCAAATGACTACTATACACAGTACTGCCCCCTGGTTATCAAAAGCCACAACAAGACCTCGGACAACGTGGACCACTTTCCATACCTCGGGAGCCTACCGTCAACAAGGGCAGACGTCGACTACGAAGTCCAACACCGCCTTCAGTGTGCCAGTGCAGCCTTCGGTCGCCTGAGGAAGAGAGTGTTTGAAGACCAGGATAACAAACGTGGCACTAAGCTCATGGTCTACAGAGCAGCAGTGATAGCCGCCCTGCTTTATGTCTCAGAGACATGGACCACGTACAGCAGGCACCTCAAAGCACTGGAGAGGTACCACCAACGCTGCCTCTGCAAGATCCTGCAAATCCATTGGCAGGATAGGCTCACCAACGTCAGTGTTCTTGCTCAGGCCAACATCCCCAGCATGAAAGCTTTGACCACGCTCGATCAGCTCTGTCGGACGGGTCACATTGTCCGCATTGTAGGAGTCGCTGGAAATCAACAGACTGCGAGACTTTTGTAGCTTCAAAAAAAAACGCGTGTTAGCTTTATTAACTCTCCGCGTGGACTGACGGACTCGATCTCGTCGCAGGGCTATGACGTCATCACACAATCGACGACTCTTAAAGAGACCCTGCCCCGATAACCCAACCAAGTTCCGTACATAACGTGGAGCGATAACAACATTGGCTAAACATAGTGAATTGTGTTACTGTCCCTATGTGGTCTCTGCCACATACGTCCCCCCAGAATTCACTAGAACTGGCAATGTCAGTCGTTGAGGGGCCCGGATCACATGGCCAAAATGGCTCCTTAAGTCCGGGGCGGGGACCGGGGAGTCGCCAGAGGGTCCCCGGGTGCTCGGTGGTGGACTGAGGGTGCAGAAGCCGGAGGTCGGCCCCGCCGTGGGGGCTGAGCCAACCCAACGGGTCGGTCCAGATCCAGGTGGGCCAGCTTAAGATGGTCCACGGAAATGTAGTCCGGCTTACCGCCAACATCCACCACGAAGGCCTTGTCCCCGGCTTCCAGGACACGGAATGGTCCATCATAGGGTGGATGAAGAGGTCCCTGGTGGGCGTCGTAGCGGACGAAAACATACTCCGCCGCACAAAGGTCGGGCGGAATGTGGGACTGAGGGAGACTGCTGCAACATGGGCACCGGCGCGAAAACCTTGGCGTTGTCCAGGAGGGCGGACCGCTGATGGGCTGCGGACCAAGGGTCCGTGGCATTGGGGACGAAATCCCTGGGAACCCGCAGCGGCTGCCCGTAGACGAGCTCGGCGGATGAGGACTGGAGGTCCTCCTTGGGGGCGGTCCTGAGTCCCAGCATGACCCACAGGAGTCTGTCGATCCAACTGTCATCCCAGAGGCTGGCCCGGAGCGCAGCCTTCATGGATCGATGAAACCATTCACACAGCCCATTAGCCTCAGGGTGCTATGCAGTGGTGTGGTGGAGTCTCAACCCAAGGCCTTGGGCGACAGCGTTCCAGAGCTCCGAGTTCACGACGGACATCCAGCATGTGGCTGGGAAAGACAACCCCATCGCCGACTGTCTCTCCCGGTCCGTCGCCAGCGCCGTACACCTCGGCATCAACTACACCCGCATGGCTGCCGACCAGGCCTCCAACCCGGACATCCAGGCCTACAGGACGGCTGTCACGAGCCTTCAGTTAGTGGACATTGCATTTGACAATGCCGGCAGCATGCTCCTGTGCGACGTCTCCATTGGGCAGCCACGCCCCGTCGTGCCCGACGGGTGGAGACGGCAGGTTTTCGACGCTATCCATAGCCCTTCCCACCCGGGCAGGAAGCCATCACAGAAGCTGGTGGCGGCTAAGTTCGTCTGGCACGGGCTCCAGAAGGGCGTTCGCGACTGGGCCAATACCTGCGTGGTATGCCAGCACTCGAAAGTGCATTGCCATACTAAGGCCCCATTGGTGCCTTTCGCGGTGCCCGAGAGGCGGTTCGACCATGTTCGAACTTGGCTTTAGCGATGGCGAGTTTCCCCGGGTCGAGGCGCCGAGCGCGGGCGTAGACAGGCAGACTGGTGGTCGGGATGTGGTGTTCTACCCCGTGCTTGGTGGCGGCGGATGAGAAAGTGGGCTTCGTGAGGTCCAGGAACCTGGCGAGGAGGCGGGAAAACTCGTCGGAGGCCGAGAGTGCACTGGACAACTTCGTCGTGCCGGAACCACTGAGCGAACACGGGAGCGAACTGAAAGTCTCAGCGTTGACGAGACGTCAGTTCTTGATGTCCACCAAAAGGCCACTGGTGCAGAGGAAGTCAGCGCCGAGAAGGGGGGTGGACACTTTCGCTGTAACAAAGTCCCAAGCGAAATGCTGCCCGCCAAACACAGCGCCACACTCCGTTTCCCGGAGGTACAGATGGAACTGCCATTGGTGGCTTTGAGGGCGGGGCCTTGGTTCCCCCCCTGTATGTCTATGGTTGACACGGGCAGCACGCTCACCTGGGCACCCGTGTCGCAGAGGAAACGACGTCCAGAGTCAGTGTCCGTAATGAATAACAGACTACCTGAACGGCCGACAGCCATGGTAGCTAATGAGTGGGCCTTCGCGTTTCCCGACGCAGTAAAGCTGCACGGGGGCCGGCACTTCTTAGCGTTGGGGCCAAACTGCGCGTGGTAGAAGCACATGCTTGGGGGCTGCCACCATTGGGCTGTGGCGGCGTTGGCAGGGCCCCGCATGGCCACGCAGTATTGTTGCCCGGCGGAGAAAAATTTGTCGACCTCCTTGGCCAGGTAAAAAGAGGGATGAGGTCCTGCAGCAAGAATTTAGGGAGCTAGGTGAAGGATTAAGGAGCAGGACCTCAAAGGTTGTAATCTCTGGATTACTCCCGGTGCCACATGCTAGTAAGTATAGGAATAGGAAGATAGAACAGATGAATGCGTGGCTAAAGGGATGGTGCAGGGGGGAGGGCTTTAGTTTCCTGGATCACTGGGTCTGCTTCTGGGAAAGGTGGGACTTGTACAAGTCGGACGGTTTACACCTGAACCAGAGGGGAACCAATATCCTTGCGGGGAGGTTTGCTAGCACTGCTGGGGAGGGTTTAAACTAACTTGGCAGGGGGTTGGGGTACAGAGTGGAGCTATAGTAGGGGGTGATTTATGGCCAAATACAGAGGGAAAAACAAATCAGCTGGGAAGGCAGAGCAAATATGTGAAGGCAAAAGAGAATATGGCAGGGCTGGAAGGCATTTATTTTAATGCAAGGAGTCTTGCAAATAAGGTGGATGAACTGAAGTTGTTGTTGAACACATGGGAGTACAATATTGTTGCTATCACGGAGACATGGTTGAGGGAGGGTCAGGACTGGCAGCTCAATATTCCGGGGTATAGAATCTTCAGGCGAGACAGAGGGGGGTGTAAAAGGGGAGGGGGTGTTGCAATATTAATTAAGGAGTCTGTGTGGAGTTTGCACATTCTCCCCGTGTTTGCGTGGGTTTCCTCCGGGTGCTCCGGTTTCCTCCCACAGTCCAAAGATGTGCGGGTTAGGTTGATTGGCTATGATAAATTGACCCTTAGTGTTAGGGGGATTAAATACGTGGGGTCACGGGGATAGGGTGGGATATGTGTTGGTGTAGGGGTTACGGGGATCGGGTGGGATATGTGTCGGTGCAGGCTCGATGGGCCGAAATGGCCTCTATCTGCACTGTGGGGTTTCTGTGATTCTGTGAATTACTGCTGTAAGGAGGGATGATATATTAGCGGGTTCCTCTAATGAGGCCATATGGGTAGAACTTAAAAACAAAAAGGGGGCAAGCACTTTGCTGGGAGTGTACTATAGGCCCCCAAACAGTCAGGGGGAGATAGAGGAACAGATATGTAGGCAAATCTCAGAAAAGTGCGAAAATAATAGGGTAATAATAGTGGGGGATTTCAACTTCCCCAATATAAATTGGGACAGTCAGAGTGTGAAAGGCTTAGAGGGTGCAGAATTCTTAAAGTGCATCCAGGAGAGCTTTTTGAGCCAACATGTAGAAAGTCCCACAAGAGAGGGGGCGGTACTGGACCTAATTCTGGGGAATGTAGCCGGGCAAGTGGTGGAAGTGTCAGTAGGGGAGCATTTTGGCGACAGTGACCATAATTCGGTGAGATTTAAGGTGGTCATGGAAAAAGACAAAGACGGCCCGGAAATAAGGGTTCTAAATTGGGGGAAGGCCGATTTTAATATGATAAGGCAGGATCTGGCCAAAGTGGACTGAGAGCAGCTGCTTATAGGAAAATCCACATCAAAACAATGGGAGACTTTCAGAAGGGAAATTGAGAGAGTACAACGCCAACATGTTCCTGTAAAGGTCAAGGGTGGGACCAACAAGCAAAGGGAACCTTGGATGACAAGGGATATACAAAAATGCATTAGAAATAAAAGGGGGGCTTTTGGCAGTTACAAAAGGCTAAAGACGGAGGAAGCCCTAGAGGAGTATAAAAAGTGCAGGGGCATACTGTGGTAAACCACTTTTACCGTTCACTATCGTTACACTATAGTTATCACTGTTAGATCGTTTCCCTATAGTTATCACTGTTCACATTGTTGTATCACTGTACGAGGTCGCCTCTTGTCACGCTGCTATACCTGGGCTGACCTGGACTGGAGAACAGCTAACGTAGTACCATTATTCAAGAAGGGTAGCAGGGATAAACCAGGGAATTACAGGCCAGTGAGCCTAACATCTGTGGTAGGGAAATTATTGGAAAAAATTCTGAGGGACAAAATTAGTCTCCACTTGGAGAGGCAAGGATTAATCGGGGATAGTCAGCATGGCTTTGTCAAGGGTAAATCATGTCTGACAAATCTGATTGAATTTTTCGAGGGGGTGACTAGGGGGGTGGATGAGGGAAATGCTGTGGATGTGGTTTACATGGACTTCAGTAAAGCTTTTGACAAAGTCCCGCATAGGAGACTGGTCAAGAAGGTAAGAGCCCATGGGATCCAGGGTGCCTTGGCGCGTTGGATCATAAACTGGCTGAGTGGCAGGAGGCAGAGGGTGATGGTCGAAGGTTGCTTTTGTGACTGGAAGCCTGTGTCCAGTGGGGTACCTCAGGGATCGGTGCTGGGTCCCTTGTTGTTTGTGATCTACATAAATGATTTGGATGAGAATGTAAAAGGTATGATCAGTAAGTTCGCAGATGACACGAAAATTGGTGGGGTGGTAAATTGTGAGGAGGAAAGCCTCAGGCTACAGGACGATATAAACGGGTTGGTCAGATGGGCGGAAAAGTGGCAAATGGAATTTAACCCTGAAAAGTGCGAGGTGATGCATTTTGGACGGACAAATAAGGCAAGGGAATACACAATGAGTGGTAGGACCCTAGGAAGTACAGAGGGTCAGAGGGACCTTGGTGTACATGTACATAGATCCCTGAAGGCAGCGGAACAGGTAGATAAGGTGGTTAAAAAGGCATATGGGATACTTGCCTTCATTAGCCGAGGCATAGAATATAAGAGCAGGGAGGTTATGATGGAGCTGTACAAAACGCTGGTGAGGCCACAGCTGGAGTACTGTGTGCAGTTCTGGTCGCCTCACTATAGGAAGGATGTGATTGCTTTGGAGAGGGTGCAGAGAAGATTCACCAGGATGTTACCTGGGATGGAGCGCCTCAGCTATGAAGAGAGGCTGGACAGGCTGGGGTTGTTTTCCTTGGAGCAAAGAAGGCTGAGGGGGGACCTGATTGAGGTGTACAAAATGATGAGGGGCATAGATAGGGTAGACAAAGAGGAACTTTTCCCCTTAGTAGGGGGGTCAATAACAAGGGGGCATAGATTCAGGGTAAGGGGCAGGAGATTTAGAGGGGATTTGAGGAGGAACTTTTTCACCCAGAGGGTGGTTGGAATGTGGAACTCAATGCCTGAAAGGGTGGTAGAGGCAGGAACCCTCACAACATTCAAGAAGCATTTGGATGAGCACTTGAAATGCCATTGCATACAAGGCTATGGACCAAATGCTGGAAAATGGGATTAGACTGGACAGGGATGGATGGGCGGCGCAGACACGATGGGCCGAAGGGCCTCTTTCTGTGCTGTAAAACTCTATGACTCTATGACTCTATGACCACTGCCGACTCCGCCCATGGCTCCACCTACCTGCCCAGGTATAAAGGTGGTCGACTGACTGGTATTCCTCCTTCTTGGATCCGATCACCCACGAGGGTGGGCTCTGTTATTTAGTCAATAAAAACCTATAGTTACTTTCTTAACTCGTCGCTTTTCATTGGACGAATTGATAGGTATATCAATTTTATTGACTAAATTTTAAAATGTCTTCACTTGAGCAGCCAAACAACCAGTCAACGGAGCAGCCAAACGACCGGCCAGACGCCCAGCTACAACAGCCGGCTTGGCTGCGAGCCCTCAAACCACCGTACCTGGATCTAAACCCACAAGCAACAAACGCAGCCCTCGACTTCAAACACTGGCTGTGCTGCTTCGAATCCTACCTGGAAGAATCCAGCGTCCCTCAGAGATCCAAACTAAGAGCTCTGACCGCCCAAGCGAGCCCTAAAGTATACGCACTCATCCAGGACATTACTACTTACGAGGCCGCTATCAACCTACTGAAACAGCAGTACCGGAGCACGGTAAATTCCATGTATGCCAGACGCCTCCTAAGATCCCGCCCGCAACAGCCAGGAGAGTCTGTAGCTGAATTTTTACGGGCGCTACGAACACTCGGCAGGGACTGTGACTTTAAAGCAGTATCGGCTGCAGAAAACACTGAAGATAACATCCGCGATGCCTTCGTGAAAGGCCTTCGGTCCGACTACTCACGGCAGAGACTGCTGGAATCAAAGGACCTCGACCTGAACACAGCTGCAGCCTTGGCCTACTCCCTAGAAGTGACCCAGCGGGACCTCGAGGTGTATTCCAGGTACAGTTCGCGACTCTGGGACTCGGGCCCGACCCCGACCGCAATACCCCTCGTAGCGCCGCCCCCGGGAACTACCTCAGCGTCGGCGTCCCGGACCCGATCGGGACCACCACCCCCGGTACCGGCTGCGACTTCGGACCCCCGCGACCGGGCCGCCGGCTGCTTCTTCTGTGGGCAGGCGAAACACCCGAGGTCGCGCTGCCCAGCCAAAAACGCGACGTGCTCCAGCTGCCTGAAGAAAGGCCACTTCGCGAAGGCCTGCAGAGGGAGAGCAGCAGAGGCCAGCAGTGCCTCATGCGAACTGTGGGGGCGGCCATCTTTTATCAAGGCCACAGATGCCAGCATCCCCTCGTGTGAGCAATGGGGGTGGCCATCTTTGATCCAGGCAACCGACGCCAGCAGTGCCTCATGTGGGTTGTGGGGGCAGCCATCTTCTCTGCCATTTTGCCCCACCTCGTGGGCGCCTCCATTTTACCCACCACGCTCGACCGCCACCTTACCTCCAGACCTGACGATCGCTTCACCTACAGACTACAGCGACCCGCTCAGCCACACACTAGCCTCCGTCACACTGGACCAAGCTCGCCCGCATCAGCTGTCCAAGTCAATGATGGACATCAAAGTAGACGGCCACGCCACGACCTGCCTGTTCGACAGTGGAAGCACGGGGAGCTTCATACATCCAGACACGGTGAGCCACTACTCCCTCACTGTCCAGCCAACGCGCAACCGGATCTCGATGGCATCGAGGTCCCACGCCACAGACATCAGCGGCTACTGTGTTGTGACCCTGTCGGTTAAGGGCACGGAGTATAAAAACTTTAAACTCCTCGTCCTGCCCCAGCTATGCACTGCCGTCCTACTAGGGCTGGATTTTCAATCCCACCTCCAAAGCGTCACTCTAGCATATGGTGGACCCCTCCCCCCACTCACAGTCGACAACCAGCAGCCTTTAAATCGCCCACCGCGTAACACCTGCGGCCTATCCACCCTCAAGGTCCCGCCACCTTCCCTGTTCACTAACCTCACCCCCGACTGCAAACCCGTCGCTACCAAGAGCAGGCGGTACAGCGCCGGGGACAGAGCTTTCATTAGCTCTGAGGTGCAGCGTCTCCTGAAGGAGGGCATCATCGAGGGGAGCAGCAGCCCCTGGCGTGCCCAGGTTGTAGTCGTTAAGACCGGCAATAAAAACCGCCTGGTCATCGACTACAGCCAAACCATAAACCGGTACACCCAGCTGGACGCATAACCCCTTCCCCGCATATCTGATATGGTCAATCAGATTGCTCAATACCGGGTATTCTCTACCATCGACCTTAAGTCGGCCTACCACCAACTCCCTATCCGCCCTGAGGACCGCCAGTATACCGCCTTCGAGGCGAATGGCCGCCTCTACCACTTCCTTAGGGTCCCCTTCGGCGTCACCAACGGGGTTTCGGTCTTCCAAAGGGAGATGGACTGGATGGTTGACCAGAACGGGCTGCAAGCAACGTTCCCCTATCTAGATAACGTCACCATCTGCGGCCGCGACCGGCAAGACCATGACGCTAATCTGGAAAGATTCCTCCGTACGGCCCAACGGCTGAACCTCACCTACAATAAGGAGAAATGTGTGTTTAACACCTCGCGCCTTGCCATCCTCGGCTGCGTAGTAGAGAACGGAATCATCGGCCCCGATCCCGAAAGAATGCGTCCCCTCATGGAGCTACCCCTTCCCCACTGTCCAAAGGCGCTGAAGAGAACCCTGGGGCTCTTCGCCTACTATGCCCAATGGGTGCCGAATTATGCGGACAAAGCCAGACCCCTCATGAAGTCCACCTCCTTCCCCCTTACGGAAGAAGCGCGCGCGGCCTTCTCCCTCATCAGGGGAGACATTGCTAAGGCCACTATGCACGCAGTGGATGAGTCCATCCCCTTCCAAGTGGAGAGCGATGCATCCAACTTCGCCCTAGCCGCTACCCTCAACCAGGAGGGGAGACCGGTGGCCTTCTTCTCAAGGACCCTACAGGGCCCTGAGATCCGACACTCTTCGGTCGAGAAGGAGGCCCAGGCGATTGTGGAGGCGGTACGCCGCTGGAGGCATTACCTCGCAGGCAAGCGATTTACCCTCCTCACCGACCAGCGTTCGGTCGCTTTTATGTTTAATAACAAGCTGAGGGGTAAAATCAAGAACGACAAGATCTTGAGGTGGAGAATCGAGCTATCCACCTACGATTACGTTATCTTGTACCGGCCTGGTAAGCTGAACGAACCCCCTGACGCTCTATCGCGAATTACATGCGCCAACGCGCAAATTGATAGACTTCAGACCCTCCACAACGACCTCTGCCACCCCGGGGTCACCAGGCTTTACCACTTCATTAAGGCCCGCAACCTGACCTACTCCATCGAGGAGGTCAGGACCATGACCAGGAACTGCCAGACCTGTGCCGAGTGCAAACCGCACTTCTTTAGGCCGGACAGAGCAAGCCTGATCAAGGCCACCCGCCCCTTCGAGCGCTTGAGCATCGATTTTAAGGGGCCCCTCCCGTCCTCTGACCGTAATGTGTACTTCCTCAACATTGTTGATGAGTACTCCCGTTTCCCCTTTGCCTTCCCCTGCCCAGACATGACCAGCACCACGGTCGTTAAATGCCTGAACGACCTCTTTGCCTTGTTCGGGTTCCCAAACTATATACATAGTGACCGGGGCGCCTCCTTCATGAGCGAGGAACTCCGTCAGTTCCTACTAGCGAGAGGCATCGCCACTAGCAGGACCACCAGCTACAACCCCCGAGGGAACGGCCAGGTGGAAAGAGAGAACGCGACGGTATGGAAGGCCGTCCTCTTAGCCTTAAAGTCTAAGGGCCTCCCAACCTCTCGCTGGCAGGAGGTCCTCCCGGCGGCGCTGCATTCCACCCGGTCACTACTTTGCACTGCCATTAACGCCACCCCCCATGAACGAATGTTTGTTTTCCCCAGGAAGTCGACTACGGGAACCACGCTACCAACCTGGCTGACCTCTCCGGGGCCTGTCTTGCTGCGAAAGCACATGAGGGCCCATAAAATGGACCCCCTGGCCGAGAGGGTGAACCTCCTGCACGCCAACCCCCAGTACGCCTACGTGGCATACCCAGACGGGCGGGAGGACACAGTCTCCTTACGAGACCTCGCACCCTCGGGCACTCCGGAGACACCACCGCTACCCCCCCCACCACCCCCCCAATTCCAGCCTAGGTAGACGGTACGCCGGAACCCCAAGAGCCTTCGCCTACCTCGCAGACGCCAGCATTAACACCGGAGAACGCAACACCACCGCTGCGACGATCAGACAGGCTTACGAGGCCTCCGGACAGACTGACATACCAGAACTGGTAGTACACTTCACCCCGCCGGACTCAAATCTAAACAAGGAGTGAATGTGGTAAACCACTTTTACCGTTCACTATCGTTACACTATAGTTATCACTGTTAGATCGTTTCCCTATAGTTATCACTGTTCACATTGTTGTATCACTGTACGAGGTCGCCTCTTGTCACGCTGCTATACCTGGGCTGACCACTGCCGACTCCGCCCATGGCTCCACCTACCTGCCCAGGTATAAAGGTGGTCGACTGGCTGGTATTCCTCCTTCTTGGATCCGATCACCCACGAGGGTGGGCTCTGTTATTTAGTCAATAAAAACCTATAGTTACTTTCTTAACTCGTCGCTTTTCATTGGACGAATTGATAGGTATATCACATACTTAAAAAAGAAATTAGGAGGGCGAGGAGGGGCCATGAAATAACACTGGCGAGCAAAATAAAGGAAAATCCTAAGATGTTTTATAAGTATATTAAGGGCAAGAGGATAACCAGGGAAAGGGTAGGGCCCATTAGGGACCAAAGTGGCAATCTGTGTGTAGAGCCAGAGGATGTAGGCAGGGTTTTAAATGAATTTTTTGCATCTGTGTTCACTATGGAGAAAGACGATGCAGACATAGAAATCGGGCAAGGGGACTGTGACATACTTGAACATATTAGCATCGAGAGGGAGGAGGTGCTAGTGGTTTTAGCAGGCCAAAAAGTGGATAAATCCCCAGGCCCGGACGAGATGTATCCCAGGCTGCTGTGGGAGGCAAAGGAGGAGATTGCAGGGGCTCTGACACTAATTTTCAGAACCTCTCTGGCCACAGGGGATGTACCAGAGGACTGGAGAACAGCTAACGTAGTACCATTATTCAAGAAGGGTAGCAGGGATAAACCAGGGAATTACAGGCCAGTGAGTCTAACATCTGTGGTGGGGAAATTATTGGAAAAAATTCTGAGGGACAAAATTAATCTCCACTTGGAGAGGCAAGGATTAATCGGGGATAGTCAGCATGGCTTTGTCAAGGGTAAATCATGTCTGACAAATCTGATCGAATTTTTCGAGGGGGTGACTAGTGGGGTGGATGAGGGAAATGCTGTGGATGTGGTTTACATGGACTTCAGTAAAGCTTTTGACAAAGTCCCGCATAGGAGACTGGTTAAGAAGGTAAGAGCCCATGGGATCCAGGGTGCCTTGGCGCATTGGATCCTAAACTGGCTGAGTGGCAGGAGGCAGAGGGTGATGGTTGAAGGTTGCTTTTGTGACTGGAAGCCTGTGTCCAGTGGGGTACCTCAGGGATCGGTGCTGGGTCCCTTGTTGTTCGTGATCTACATAAATGATTTGGATGAGAATGTAAAAGGTATGATCAGTAAGTTCGCAGATGACACGAAAATTGGTGGGGTGGTAAATTGTGAGGAGGAAAGCCTCCAGCTACAGGACGATATAAACGGGTTGGTCAGATGGGCGGAAAAGTTGCAAATGGAATTTAACCCTGAAAAGTGCGAGGTGATGCATTTTGCACGGACAAATAAGGCAAGGGAATACACAATGAGTGGTAGGACCCTAGGAAGTACAGAGGGTGAGAGGGACCTTGGTGTACATGTACATAGATCCCTGAAGGCAGCGGAGCAGGTAGATAAGGTGGTTAAAAAGGCATATGGGATACTTGCCTTCATTAGCCGAGGCATCGAATGTAAGAGCAGGGAGGTTATGATGGAGCTGTACAAAACGCTGGTGAGGCCACAGCTGGAGTACTGTTTGCAGTTCTGGTCGCCTCACTATAGGAAGGATGTGATTGCTTTGGAGAGGGTGCAGAGAAGATTCACCAGGATGTTACCTGGGATGGAGCGCCTCAGCTATGAAGAGAGGCTGGACAGGCTGGGGTTGTTTTCCTTGGAGCAGAGAAGGCTGAGGGGGGACCTGATTGAGGTGTACAAAATGATAAGGGGCATAGATAGGGTAGATAAAGAGGAACTTTTCCCTAGTGGGGGGGTCAATAACAAGGGGGCATAGATTCAGGGTAAGGGGCAGGAGATTTAGAGGGGATTTGAGGAGGAACTTTTTCACCCAGAGGGTGGTTGGAATGTGGAACTCAATGCCTGAAAGGGTGGTAGAGGCAGGAACCCTCACAACATTCAAGAAGCATTTGGATGAGCACTTGAAATGCCATTGCATACAAGGCTATGGACCAAATGCTGGAAAATGGGATTAGACTGGACAGGGATGGATGGGCGGCGCAGACACGATGAGCCGAAGGGCCTCTTTCTGTGCTGTAAAACTCTATGACTCTATGAAATCACTAATATGGGAGTTGGCTGAAGCCGACCATACCTGCCCTGGCAGCTGTTGTAGGAACAGTTCGCTGAAGAGGAAGCACGGCTTGTGCTTGCCCAGGAGGGTTAACATGTGGTCCATCAGTTCTGAGGGCTTGAAGTCGCCAAGCCCGGGTAGAGAGAGAAGCTGGCATGCGCGCTTGGGTTCAGTTTGTCCAAAAGTCTCTAGGAGGTGCGTTCTCAGCGTCGCAAGTTTGTGGTGCTCTGGGGGGTCCTTGAGCAGGCTCACGACTCTGGCCGCGGTGGAGCTGCCGAGAGCAGAGACAACATAATAATACTTCGTGTTGTCCGCAGTGATGTCTCGGAGTGCAAACTGAGCCTCGGCCTGGGCAAACCAAGCGGCACCCTGTCGTTCCCAAAACTCCGGTAATTTGAGAGAAACGGCGTTCGTCGCCATCTCGGATAAAGTCTTTGGAAACGTCCAAAAGAGAAACGGGGTCACCAATGTAGGATTCGCTGGAAATCAACAGACTGCGAGACTTTTGTAGCTGCAAAGAAAAATGCATGTTAGCTCTATTAACGCGTGTTAGCTTTATTAACGCGTGTTAGCTTTATTAACGCGTGTTAGCTTTATTAACTCTCCGCATGGACTGAGGGACTCGACCTCGTCGCAGGGCTATGACGTCATCACACAATCGACGACTCTTAAAGGGACCCTGCCCCGATAACCCAACCAAGTTCCGTACATAATGTGAAGCGATAACAACATTGGCTAAACATAGTGAATTGTGTTACTGTCCCTATGTGGTCTCCGCCACAGCATGCACGATACGAGACTCCCAAAACAAGTGCTCTACTCGGAGCCCCGGCACGGCAAGAGAGCCCCAGGTGGGCAGAGGCAATGCTTCAAGGACACCCTCAAAGCCTCCTTGAAAAAGTGTAACATCCCCACCGACCATGGAAATCCCTGGCCCAAGACCGCACAAAGTGGAGGAGAAGCATCTGGGAAGGCGCCGAACACCTCAAGACTCTTTGCCGGGAGCAAGCGGAAGCCAAGCACAGGCGGCGCAAGGAGCGCACGTCAACCCAAGCACCCCACCCACCCGCCCCTTCAACCATCGTCTGCCCCACCTGTGACAGAGACTGTAGGTCCCGCATTGGACTCATCAGTCACCGGAGAACTCATTTTTAATGTGGAAGCAAGTCATCCTCGGTACCAAGGGACTGCCTAAGAAGAAGCTAAGTGATATTCCATTGCAATGACCTATTGCATTACAAATGACAATTATATTGCAAAGTGATATTCCATTGCAAAATGCTATAGCATTGCAAATGACGATCAGATTGCAAAGTGATATTCCATTGCAATGTTCTATTGCATTTCAAATGACTGATATATTTCAAAGTGATATTTCATTGCAATGTTCTATTGCAATGTAATGCAATGTAATCTAAAGCCTGCACATCTGCCAATGCACTTTATTATGGTTATGCTTATGTTAATGTATTACAAGCCAAAAGTATGTTGAATGTTTAAATGTCTTAATCTAAATGTACACTCTCGGGAGCCGCAAGCTTACATTTCGTTGTACTGCACTTGTGCACTAACAATGACAATAAAAGTTTATTTATTTATTTATTATTTATTGCAAATGACTATTATATTGCAATGTTATATTCCATTGCAATCTTATATTGCATTGCAAATGATCATTATACTGCAGTGATATTCCATTGCAATGTGCTATTGCATTGAAAATGTCTATTATATTGCAAAGCGACTTTGCTTACAATGTGCTGTTACATTGCAAATGACGATTATATTGCAAAATGATATTCCATTGCAATGTGCTTTTGCATTGCAAATTACTATTATATTGCAAAGTAATATTCCATTGCAATATTCTATCGCATTACAAATGATGATTATATTGCAATGCGATATTCCATTGCAATCTTCATTGCAAATGACTGTTATATTATAAATTGATATTCCATTGCAATGTACTATTGCATTCTAATGCGCTATTGCATTGCAAATGACGATTATATTGCAAAGTGATATTCCATTGCAATGTTCTATTGCATTGTAAAGGATAAAAGGAACAGCCCGAGGCAGCGAGGCCCAGAGCCCGGAGAGAACGGAGAGGCGGCGGACCTGCGAGGGAGCACCAGAGGCGGCGGAGGATAAAAGGAGCAGCCTGAGGCAGCAAGGCCCAGAGCCCGGAGAGAATGGAGAGGCGGCGGACCTGCGAGGGAGCACCAGAGGCGGCGGAGGATAAAAGGAGCAGCCCGAGGCACCGAGGCCCAGAGCCCGGAGAGGCGGCGGACCTGCGAGGGAGCACCAGAGGCGGCGGCGGTATTTAAGGAGCTTACCAATCCAGGTTCCGGGAGAGAGAAGCAAAAAGTAATCGAAGTGTGACATCACCAAGAAGCAGGTTAAGTGATTGGTTGGTGAGTATTTTCTTTCTAAATTTTTCTAAACTTAAATTTTGTGGTTTCTAAGGTCTCTGTTGTGTAGCGGGGACTACTATTAAGCAAGGGCCTTTGAGTATATAGAGTCATAGAGTTATACAGCACGGATAGAGGCCCTTCGGCCCATCGTGTCCGCGCCGGCCATCAAGCCCTGTCTAATCTAATCCCATATTCCAGCATTTGGTCCGTAGCCTTGTATGCTATGGCATTTCAAGTGCTCATCCAAATGCTTCTTAAATGTTGTGAGGGTTCCTGCCTCCACAACCCTTTCAGGCAGTGAGTTCCAGACTCCAACCACCCTCTGGGTGAAATTGGTGGGATTCATTTAATTTTAATTAATTAATTAAAGGGTAAGTCATGGCAGGACAGCCCAGCCCCATAGTATGCTCCTCCTGCTCTATGTGAGAAATCAGGGACGCTTCCTGCGCCCCTGACGACCATGTGTGCAGGAAGTGTGTCCAGCTGCAACTACTGACAGACCGCATTGAGGCGCTGGAGCTGCGGATGGATTCATTTTGGAGCATTCGCGATGCTGAGGACGTCGTGAATATCACATTTAGCGAGTTGGTCACACCACAGGTAAAGGGTGTACAGGCAGGAAGGGAATGGGTGACCAGCAGGCAGAGTAAGAGGCGCAGGCAGGTAGTGCAGGAATCCCCTGTGGCCATCCCCCTCTCAAACAGATATACCACTTTGAATACTGTTGGGGGGGATGACTCATCAGGGGAAGGCAGCAGCAGCCAACTTCCTGGCACCATGGGTGGCTCTGCTGCACAGGACGGGAGGAAAAAGAGTGGAAGAGCTATAGTGATAGGGGACTCAATTGTAAGGGGAATAGATAGGCATTTTTGCGGCCGCAATCGAGACTCCAGGATGGTGTGTTGCCTCCCTGGTGCAAGGGTCAAGGACGTCTCGGAGCGGCTGCAGAACATTTTGGAGGGGGAGGGCGAACAGCCAGTTGTCATGGTGCACATAGGCACCAACGATATAGGTAAAAAATGGGATGAGGTCCTAAAAGCAGAATATAGGGAGTTAGGAGGTAAATTAAAAAATAGGACCTCAAAGGTAGTAATCTCAGGATTGCTACCAGTGCCACGTGCTAGTCAGAGTAGAAATAGGAGGATATTTCAAATGAATACATGGCTAGAGGAATGGTGCAAGGAGGAGGGATTCAAATTCCTTGGACATTGGTACCGGTTCTGGGAGAGGTGGGACCAGTACAAATGGGACGGTTTGCACCTGGGCAGGGCCGGGACCAATGTCCTAGGGGGAGTGTTTGCTAGTGCTGTTGGGGAGGGTTTAAACTAAAGTGGCAGGGGGTTGGGAACCTGAGCAGGGAGACAGAGGAAAGGGAAACAAGGAAAAAAGCAAAAGACAGGAAGGAGAAAAACAAAATTAGAAGGCAAAGAACTCAACGGTTTAAATCAAACATGGTCACAGTAAATGATAATTCATATAGGTCTGAGAGCGTTAAAAAAAACAAGCCTGAAGGCTTTGTGTCTTAATGCAAGGAGCATTCGGAACAAGGTGGATGAATTAGCTCCGCAAATAGAGTTAAATGAATATGATTTGATTGGGATTACAGAAACATGGCTCCAGGGTGGCCAAGGCTGGGAACTCAACATCCAGGGGTATTCAATATTTAGGAAGGATAGGCAAAAAAGAAAGGGAGGTGGGGTAGCATTGCTGGTTAAAGAGGGGATTAACACAATTGAAAGGAAGGATATTAACTCTGATGATGTGGAATCTGTATGGGTAGAACTGAGAAATATCAAGGGGCAGAAAACGTTAGTGGGAGTGGTATATAGACCTCCAAACAGTAATACGGAGGTTGGGGATGGTATTAAACGGGAAATTAGAGATGCATGCAATAAGGGCACAGCAGTCATCATGGGTGACTTTAATTTACATATAGATTGGGCTAACCAAATTAGTAAAAATACTGTGGAGGAGGAATTCCTAGAATGTTTACGGGATGGTTTTCTGGAACAATATGTCGAGGAACCAACCAGAGATCAGGCCATCTTAGACTGGGTATTATGTAATGAGAGAGGATTAATTAGCAATCTTGTTGTATGAGGCCCCTTGGGTCAGAGCGATCATAATATGATAGAATTCATCATTAGGATGGGGAGTGAAGTAATTGACTCAGAGACTAGGGTCCTGAACTTAAATAAAGGAAACTACGATGGTATGAGGTGCGAATTGGGTAGGATTGATTGGGGAATGTCACTCAAAGGGTTGACGGTGGATAGGCAATGGCAAACATTCAAAGACCACATGGATGAACTACAGAAGTTGTTCATCCCAGTTTGGGATAAGAATAAAACAAAAAGGGTGACTCAACCGTGGCTAACAAGGGAAATTAGGGATAGCATAAGATCCAAGGAGAGGGCATATAAATTGGCCAGAAAAAGCAGTAACCCTGAGGATTGGGAGCAGTTTAGGATTCAGCAAAGGAGGACAAAGGGATTAATTAAGAAGGGGAAAATAGAATATGAAAGTAAGCTTGCAGGGAACATAAAAACTGACTGTAAGAGCTTTTATAGATATGTGAAGAGAAAAAGATTAGTGAAATCAAGTGTAGGTCCCTTGCAGGGGAAGTTATAATGGGGAACAAAGAAATGGCTGACCAATTAAATGCATATTTTGGTTCTGTCTTCACAAAGGAGGATACAAATAACCTCCCAGAGATGTTGTTGAACATAGGGTCTGATGAGAGGGAGGAACTGAAATAAATCAGTATTTGTAGGGAAATGGTGTTAGGGGAATTGATGGGATTGAAGGCCGATAAATCCCCAGGGCCTGATAATCCACATCCTAGGGCACTTAAGGAGGTGGCCCTAGAAATAGTAGATGCATTGCTGATCATCTTCCAAAATTTGCTGGAATCTGGAACTGTACCCATGGATTGGAGGGTAGCTAATGTTACCCCACTATTCAAAAAGGGTGGTAGAGAGAAAGCGGGGAATTACAGACCGGTAAACCTGACATCAGTAGTGGGGAAAATGCTAGAATCCATTATAAAGGATGTAATAGCTGAGCACTTGGAAAACAGTGACAGGATCGGACAAAGTCAACATGGATTTACGTGCTTGACTAATCTACTGGAATTTTTTGAGGATGTAACTGGGAAAATAGATAAGGGAGAACCAGTAGATGTGGTGTATTTGGACTTTCAAAAGGCTTTCGATAAGGTCCCGCATAAGAGATTAGCGTGTAAAGTTAAGGCACATGGGATTGGGGGCAAGGTATTGACTTGGATAGAGAACTGGTTGGCGGACAGAAAGCAGAGAGTAGGTGTGGTAAACCACTGTTTGTTGTTGTTGTTGTTGTTGCACACTGTTGTGCCTATACATGCCTCAGCTGACTCCGCCCCTGGCTCCACCCACATGCCCGGGTATAAAGGTGACTGCTCTGCAGCCCCCTGCCCTTTTGGATACCAGGCAACCACGAGAGGCATGCTCTGTTCTTTGCTAATAAAAGCCTATTAATTAACTCTCTGTCTTTTATGAGGAATTGATAGCGCATCAATTTTATTAGCAAAACAAAATGTCGGGTCCAAATGCTGAACAGCAGGAGCTGTATCAACTGACGGCGCCAAACGCTGAGCAGCAGGCACTGCTGCGAGCCCTCAGACCAACATGCCTGGACCTAGACCCCCAAGAAGTGGGTTCGGCTACCAAATTCGCACAATGGCTGCATTGCTTCGAGGCTTACCTGGAAGCCTCAACTGTGACCCTAGACGAAAACAAGCTGAAAATCCTGGCCTCAAAGGGGAGCCACCAAGTTTATACACTAATCCAGGATGCGACGACCTACGCGGCGGCTATCGATCTGCTTAAAGGGCAGTACGCACGCCCGGTAAATACGGTCTATGCCAGGCACCTCTTAAGATCCCGCAGACAGCAGCCCGGGGAATCGGTGGAGGCTTTCCTACGGGCACTACGGATACTCGGCCGAGGCTGCGATTGCAAAGAAGTATCAGCTGCAGCACACACGGAGGGACTGATCCGAGATGCTTTCGTTGCGGGTCTAAGGTCCGACTACTCCCGGCAGAGACTGTTGGAGAAGGGAGAAATAGACCTGAAAAAGGCAGTGTCCCTCGCGCTCTCGCTCGACGCGGCCCACAGGAATATGGACGCTTTCTCCCCTAACCGCTCCGCACCGTGGACGCCGCAACCTTGGGTCATGGGACCGCCACCTCCAACTGCTGCAGCGATGTCCAAGGCACAGAAATGTTATTTTTGTGGCCAGGCAAAACACCCCAGAGCACGCTGCCCGGTGAAAAACGCTACCTGCTCCGGCTGCGGGAAGAAAGGACACTATGTCAGCGCCTGCAAAGGTAAAACCGCTAACGCCAGCAGCGCCGCGTGCAAACCGTGGGGGCAGCCATCTTGTCTGCCATCTTGGGCTCCCCCAGACACGTGGGGATCGGGATCATGGGCGCCGCCATTTTGTCCGCCATCTTGGACGCCTCCAACTTCAATCACGGGGGACCCGGACTCAACCACCGCCTCATCTGACGACCACATCGACTCGCTTGACCATACGCTGGCCTCCGTGACGCTGGACCAATCTCTCCCTCATCAACTGTCCAGGTCCATGATGGACATTACGGTAAACGGCCGCGCCACTACCTGCCTTTTTGACAGCGGGAGCACGGAGAGCTTTATCCACCCCGACACGGTGCGCAGTTACTCTCTCCCGGTCCTGCCGACGCGCCATCGGATCTCTATGGCTTCCAAAGCCCAGTCAGCGGACGTCGGTGGCTACTGTGTACTGACCCTTTCAGTACGGGGCACAGAATACAAAAATTTTAAACTTCTGATCCTGCCCCATCTCTGCGCTGCCGTTCTACTGGGGTTGGATTTTCAGTGCCACCTTAAAAGTGTCACATTAGCATACGACGGACCCCTCCCCCCACTCACAGTCTGCAGCCAGCAGCTTTTAAATCGCCCGCCGCGCACCATTTGTAGCCTCTCCACCCTTAAAGTCTCCCCCCCCTCCTTGTTCGCTAACCTCACCCGCGACTGTAAGCCCATCGCTACCAAAAGCAGGCGTTACAGTGCCGGGGATAGGAGCTTCATTAAATCCGAGGTAGCGAGACTCCTGAAGGAAGGGATTATTGAGAGTAGCACCAGCCCATGGCGAGCACAAGTGATGGTGGTGAAGACTGGCGGAAAACAGCGCCTAGTTATTGACTACAGCCAGACGATCAATCGCTACACCCAGTTGGATGCACACCCACTCCCCCGCATATCTGACATGGTCAATCAGATAGCATAATACCAGGTGTTCTCGACGATTGATCTGAAGTCGGCATACCACCAGCTCCCCATCAGGGCTGAGGACCGCCAGTACACAGCTTTTGAAGCTGACGGTCGTCTCTACCACTTCCTCAGAGTTCCCTTCGGCGTCACCAACGGGGTTTCAGTCTTCCAACGGGAGATGGACCGGATGGTTGACCAGAACGCGCTCCAGGCCACTTTCCCCTATCTAGACAACGTCACCATCTGCGGCCACGACCAGCAGGACCATGATGTTAACCTAGAAAAATTCCTCCGTACGGCCCAGCGGCTGAATCTAACATACAACAAGGACAAATGTATGTATCGTACCACGCGCCTTGCCATTCTTGGCTGCGTAGTGGAGAACGGAGTCATCGGCCCCGACCCCGACAGAATGCGCCCCCTTATGGAGCTCCCCCTCCCCCACTGCCAAAAAGCACTGAAGAGATGCCTAGGGTTGTTCTCTTACTATGCTCAGTGGGTGCCCAACTATGCGGACAAAGCCAGACCCCTCGTCAAGTCCGCCTCCTTCCCCCTGACAGCAGAGGCATGTGCAGCCTTCACTTTCATAAAAAGAGAAGGCCACAATGCACGCAGTGGATGAGTCCATCCCTTTCCAAGTGGAGAGCGACGCATCCGACTTTGCCCTAGCTGCAACCCTTAACCAGGCGGGGAGACCCGTGGCCTTTTTCTCAAGGACCCTCCAGGGCCCCGAGATTCGACACTCCTCTGTCGAAAAGGAGGCCCAGGCCATTGTGGAAGCTGTGCGACATTGGAGGCATTACCTGGCCGGAAAACGATTTACCCTGCTCACTGACCAGCGTTCAGTAGCTTTTATGTTTAATAATAAGCAGAGGGGCAACATCAAGAATGACAAGATCTTGAAGTGGAGAATCGAACTCTCCACCTACAATTATGATATCTTGTACCGGCCCGGGAAACTCAATGAGCCCCCAGATGCCCTATCACGTGGTACATGCGCCAACGCGCAGGTTGATAGGCTGAAGACCCTCCACAATGACCTCTGCCACCCGGGCGTCACCAGGTTTTTCCACTTCATCAAATCCCGTAACCTGCCCTACTCCATCGAGGAGGTCAGGACCTTGACCAGGAACTGCCAAATCTGTGCCGAGTGCAAACCGCATTTTTATAGGCCAGACAGAGCGAGCCTGATCAAAGCCACGCGCCCCTTCGAGCGGTTGAGCGTCGATTTTAAAGGGCCCCTCCCCTCCTCTGACCGCAATGTGTACTTCCTCAATATAATTGACGAGTACTCCCGTTTCCCGTTTGCCATCCCTTGCTCAGACATGACCAGTACCACGGTCATTAAATGTCTGAATGACCTCTTCGCCTTGTTCGGTTTCCCTAGCTATATTCATAGCGACAGGGGCTCATCCTTTATGAGCGATTAATTTCGTCAGTACCTGCTCGCGAGAGGTATTGCTACAAGCAGGACCACCAGCTACAACCCCCGGGGGAATGGCCAGGTGGAAAGAGAGAATGCGACGGTCTGGAAGGCAGTCCTTTTAAACTTGAAATCTAAGGGCCTTCCGACCTCTCGCTGGCAGGAGGTCCTCCCTGCGGCGCTCCATTCCATTCGGTCACTGCTCTGTACAGCCACCAATGCCACCCCTCATGAGAGAATGTTCTCCTTCCCCAGGAAGTCCACATCGGGGATCTCGTTACCGACATGGCTGACTTCTCCAGGACCCGTCCTACTGCGGAAGCACGTGAGGTCCCATAAGACGGACCCCCTGGTCGAGAGGGTGAGCCTCCTCCACGCCAACCCTCAGTATGCTTACGTGGTGTACCCGGACGGGCGGGAGGACACAGTCTCCATACGAGACCTCGCACCTTCGGGTGCTCCCGAAACACCCCCCTCGCCATCCACCACTACTCACGCCTACCCCCAGTACGCTTACGTGGTGTACCCGGACGGGCGGGAGGACACAGTCTCCATACGAGACCTCGCACCTTCGGGTGCTCCCGAAACACTCCCTTCGCCACCCACCACTACCCACGCCTACCCCCAGTATGCTTACGTAGCGTACCCGGACGGGCGGGAGGACACAGTCTCCACACGAGACCTCGCACCTTCGGGTGCCCCTGAGACACCATCATCGCCACCCACCACTACCCACACCCCGACCCCTGTAGACGGCATGCCACAGCCCCAGGACCCGCCATTGACTACTCAACCTCTCAACAAGACGCCAGGTTCGGCGTTGGATGCTGCACCATCACCGCCGCTGCTACGACGATCAGGACGGCATACAAGGCCACCTGATAGACTTAATTACACAAACTTTTAGTTTACACGAACTTTTAGTACACTTCACCCCGCCGGACTCAATTTTAAACAAGGGGTGAATGTGGTAAACCACTGTTTGTTGTTGTTGCACACTGTTGTGCCTATGCATGCCTCAGCTGACTCCGCCCCTGGCTCCACCCACATGCCCGGGTATAAAGGTGACTGCTCTGCAGCCCCCTGCCCTTTTGGATACCAGGCAACCACGAGAGGCATGCTCTGTTCTTTGCTAATAAAAGCCTATTAATTAACTCTCTGTCTTTTATGAGGAATTGATAGCGCATCAGTAGGAATAAATGGGTCTTTTTCCGAGTGGCAGGCAGTGACTAGTGGGGTACTGTAGGGATCGGTCCTTGGATCCCAGCTATTCACAATATATATTAATGATCTAGACGAGGGAATTGGATGTAATATCTCCAAGTTTGCAGACGACACAAAGCTGGGTGGGCGTGTGTGCTGTGAGGAGGATACCGAGAAACTCCAGGATGATTTGGACAGGTTGGGTGATTGGGCAGAAGCGTGGCAGATGCAATATAACGTGGATAAATGTGAGGTTATCCACTTTGGTGTCAAAAACAGAAAGGCAGACTATTATCTGAATGGCAATAGATTGGGAGAAGGGGAAGTGCAACGAGACCTGGGTGTCCTTGTGCACCAGTCGCTGAAGGTAAGCATGCAAGTGCAGCAGGCGGTGAAGAAGGCAAATGGTATGTTGGCCTTCATAGCGAAAGGGTTTGAGTACAGGAGCAAGGATGTCCTGCTGCAGTTGTACAGGGCCTTGGTGAGACCACACCTTGAGTACTGTGTGCAGTTTTGGTTGCCTTATCTGAGGAAGGATGTTCTTGCCATGGAAGGAGTTCAGCGAAGATTCACAAGGCTGATCCCTGGGATGGCAGGAATGACGTATGAGGTCGATTGGGCTTATACTTGCTGGAGTTTAGAAGAATGAGAGGGGATCTCATCGAAACTTATACAATTCTGACAGGTCTGGACAAACTAGATGCAGGTAGAATGTTCCCGATGGTTGGAGAGTCCAGAACCAGGGGTCATAGTCTAAGGATAAGGGGTAAGCCATTTAGGACAGAGATGAGGAAGAATTTCTTCACCCAGAAAGTGGTGAACCTGTGGAATTCTCTACCACAGAAGGCGGTTGAGGCCAAGTCTTTAAATATATTCAAGAAGGAGGAGTTGGATATATTTCTTAGAGCTAAAGGTATCAAGGGATATGGGGAGAAGGCAGGTATGGGGTACTGAGTTTGGATGATCAGCCATGATCTCATTGAATGGCGGACCAGGCTCGAGGGGCTGAATGGCCTACTCCTGCTCCTATCTCCTATGTTTCTATTGCATTGCAAATGATGATTATATTGCAAAGTGATATTCCACTGCAATGTTCTATTGCATTGTAATGTGCTATTGCATTGCAAATGACGATTATATTGCAAAGTGATATTAGATTACAATGTTATATTGCATTGCAAATAACGATTATTCTGCAAAACGATATTCCATTGCAATTTGCTATTACATTGCAAATGATGATCATATTGCAAAGTGATATTCCATTGCAATGTTCTATTGCATTGCAAATGACTATTATATTGCAAGGTAATATTCCATTGCAATGTTCTATTGCATCTCAGTTGACTATAATATTACATTAGATTGCAATCTCCTTTTGCATTACAAATGACTACTATATTCTTAAGTGTTATTCCATTGCAATATGCTATTGCATTGCTAATGATTATTACATTGCAAAGTGATATTCCATTAGAATGAGGTAATGCATTGCAATTGATTATCATATTGCAAAGTGATATTCCATTGCAATGTTCTATTGCATTGCAAATGCCGATTATATTGCAAAGCGACATTGCATTACAATGTGCTATTGCATTGCAAATGACTATTATTTTGCAAAGTAATATTCCATTGCAATATTCTATCTCCTTGAAAATGACGATTATATTGCAAAGTAATATTCCATTGCAATATGCTATTCTTCTCTTCTTAGGCAGTCCCTCGGAACCGAGGATGACTTGCTTCCACATTAAAAATGAGTTCTCAGGTGACTGATGAGTCCAATGCGGGACCTACAGTCTCTGTCACAGGTGGGGCAGACGGTGTTTGAAGGGGCGGGTGGGTGGGTTGCTTGGGTTGACGTGCGCTCCTTCCACTGTTAGTGCTTGGCTTCCACTTGCTCCCGGCGAAGAGACTCGAGGTGTTCGGCGCCTTCCCGGATGCTTCTCCTCCACTTTGTGCGGTCTTGGGCCAGGGATTCCCAGGTGTTTTCAAGGAGGCTTTGAGGGTGTCCTTGAAGCATTTCCTCTGCCCACCTGGGGCTCTCTTGCCGTGCCGGAGCTCCGAGTAGAGCACTTGTTTTGGGAGTCTCGTATCGTGCATGCTGTGGCGGAGACCACATAGGGACAGTAACACAATTCACTATGTTTAGCCAATGTTGTTATCGCTCCACATTATGCACGGAACTTGGTTGGGTTATCGGGGCAGGGTCCCTTTAAGAGTCGTCGATTGTGTGATGACGTCATAGCCCTGCGACGAGGTTGAGTCCCTCAGTCCATGCGGAGAGTTAATAAAGCTAACACGTGTTAATAAAGCTAACACGCGTTAATAAAGCTAACGCGTTAATAAAGCTAACACGCGTTAATAGAGCTAACACGCGTTTTTCTTTGCAGCTACAAAAGTCTCGCAGTCTGTTGATTTCCAGCGAATCCTACATTGGTGACCCCGTTTCTCTTTTGGACTTTTCCAAAGACTTTATCCGAGATGGCGACGAACGCCGTTTCTCTCAAATTACCGGAGTTTTGGGAACGACAGGGTGCCGCTTGGTTCGCCCAGGCCGAGGCTCAGTTTGCACTCCGAGACATCACTGCGGACAACACGAAGTATTATTATGTTGTCTCTGCTCTCGGCAGCTCCACCGCGGCCAGAGTCGTGAGCCTGCTCAAGGACCCCCCAGAGCACCACAAACTTGCGACGCTGAGAACGCACCTCCTAGAGACTTTTGGACAAACTGAACCCAAGCGCGCATGCCAGCTTCTCTCTCTACCCGGGCTTGGCGACTCCAAGCCCTCAGAACTGATGGACCACATGTTAACCCTCCTGGGCAAGCACAAGCTGTGCTTCCTCTTCAGCGAACTGTTCCTACAACAGCTGCCAGGGCAGGTATGGTCGGCTTCAGCCAACTCCCATATTAGTGATTTCTGCGACCTGGCCAAGGAGGTCGACAAATTTTTCTCCGCCGGGCAACAATACTGCGTGGCCATGCGGGGCCCTGCCCCCGCCGCCACAGCCCAATGGTGGCAGCCCCCAAGCATGTGCTTCTACCACGCGCAGTTCGGCCCCAACGCTAAGAAGTGCCGGCCCCCGTGCAGCTTTACTGCGTCGGGAAACGCGAAGGCCCACTCATTAGCTACCATGGCTGTCGGCCGTTCAGGTAGTCTGTTATTCATTACGGACACTGACTCTGGACGTCGTTTCCTCTGCGACACGGGTGCCCAGGTGAGCGTCCTGCCCGCGTCAACCATAGACATACAGGGGGGAATCACGGCCCCGCCCTCAAAGCCACCAACGGCAGTTCCATCTGTACCTTCGGGAAATGGAGTGTGGCGCTGTGTTTGGCGGGCAGCATTTCGCTTGGGACTTTGTTACAGCAAAAGTGTCCACCCCCCTTCTCGGTGCTGACTTCCTCTGCGCCAGTGGCCTTTTGGTGGACATCAAGAGCTGACGTCTCGTCAACGCTGAGACTTTCAGTTCGCTCCCGTGTTCGCTCAGTGGTTCCGGCACGACGAAGTTGTCCAGTGCACTCTCGGCCTCCGACGAGTTTTCCCGCCTCCGCGCCAGGTTCCCGGACCTCATGAAGCCCACTTTCTCGTCCGCCACCACCAAGCACGGGGTAGAACACCACATCCCGACCACCGGTCTGCCTGTCTACGTCCGAGTAGAGCGCTTGTTTTGGGAGTCTCGTATCGGGCCGTGTGACCCGTCCATCGGAGCTGATTGAGCATGGTCAAAGCTTCGATGCTGGGGATGTTGGCCTGAGCAAGAACACTGACATTGGTGACATTGGAGAGGGTGCAGAGGAGATTCACCAGGATGTTATCTGGGCTAGAGCGCTTCAGCTATGAGGAGAGACTGGACAGGCTGGGGTTGTTTTCCTTCGAGCAGAGAAGGCTGAGGGGGGACCTGATTGAGGTGTACAAAATTATGAGGGGCAAAGATAGGGTAGATAGAAAGGAACTTTTCCCCTTAGTAGAGGGGTCAATAACCAGGGGGCATAGTTTCAAGGTAAGGGGCAGGAGGTTTAGAGGGGATTTGAGGAAAAACTTTTTCACCCAGAGGGTGGTTGGAATCTGGAACTCACGGCCTGAAAGGGTGGTAGAGGCAGGAACCCTCAACATTCAAGAAGCATTTAGATGAGCACTTGAAACGCCATAGCATACAAGGCTACAGACCAAGTGCTGGAAAATGGGATTAGAATAGACAGGGCTTGATTGCCGGCGCGGACACGATGGGCCGAAGGGCATCTTTCTGTGCTGTATAACTCTATGACTAGGTGGCGCTAAATTGCGCCTGGCGCTAAACTTTGCGCATCGCCAGGACTAACGCCCCAAACGTGGCTATACCGAATTTCTAGGCCCATGTAACAGTGCGCAGAATTGTACCCAGTGCTCCAAGCGTTGGGTCACAGTGCCCAGAATCGTACCCAGAACTTGGAGTGTGATACCTGTGCCCAGAACTGTAACCAGCACTCCAGGTGTGGGGTACCTGTGCCCAGATTGTATCCAGTGCTCCAGGTATAGGGTAACAGTGCCCAGAATTGCATGCAGCACTGCAGGTGTGGGATACCAGGCCCCAGAATTGTACCCAGTGCTCCAGTTGTGGGATACCAGGCCCCAGAATTGTACCCAGCGCTCCAGCTGTGGGATGCCCCTCCTCTCCAGCATTTTTGCGATTTTTCTTGTTGCTCTTTTAACCTGGTATATTCACATCCCAGTGTTGATCGTCTTGCAACCATGTCTCAGTAATGGCTGCCAAGTTGTACCCTCCAAGTTGAATTTGCGCATGCAATTAATTCAATTTGTTCCTTATACTCTGTGCTGAGGGAGCGCTGCATTGTTGGAGGGGAAGTACTGGGGGAGGGCCGCACTGTCGGAGGGGCAGTACTGTGGGAGCACTGTACTGGCGGAGGGGCAGTACTGAGGGAGCGCTGCACTGTCGGAGGGGCAGTACTGAGGGAGCGCTGCACTGCCGGAGGGGCTGTACTGAGCAGCGCTGCACTGGCGGAGGGGTAGCACTAAGGGAGCACTGCATTGTCAGGGGGCAGTACTGAGGGAGCGCCGCACTGTCGGAGGGGCAGTACTGAGGGAGCGCTGCACTGTCGGAGGGACAGTACTGAGGGAGTGCTGCACTGTCGGAGGGGCAGTACTGAGGGAGTGCTGCACTGTCGGAGGGGCAGTACTCAGGGAGCGCTGCACTGTCGGAGGGGCAGTACTGAGGGAGCGCCACACTGTCGGAGGGGCAGCACTGAGGGAGCGCCGCACTGTCGGAGGGGCAGTACTGAGGGAGCGCTGCACTGTCGGAGGGGCGGTACTGAGGGAGCGCTGCACTGTCGGAGGGGCAGCACTGAGGGAGCGCCGCACTGTCGGAGGGGCAGTACTGAGGGAGCGCTGCACTGTCGGAGGGGCGATACTGAGGCAGCGCCGCACTGTCGGAGGGGCAGTACTGAGGAAGCGCCGCACTGTCGGAGGGGCAGTACTGAGGGAGCGCCGCACTGTCGGAGGGGCAGTACTGAGGGAGGGCCGCACTGTCGGAGGGGCAGTACTGAGGGAGTGCCGCACTGTCCGGGGCAGTACTGAGGGAGTGCTGCACTGTCGGAGGGGCAGTACTGAGGGAGCGCTGCACTGTCGGAGGGGCGGTACTGAGGGAGCGCCGCACTGTCGGATGGGCGGTACTGAGGGAGCGCTGCACTGTCGGAGGGGCGGTACTGAGGGAGCGCCGCACTGTCGGAGGAGCGGTACTGAGGGAGCGCCGCACTGTCGGAGGGGCAGTACTGAGGGAGCGCTGCACTGTTAGAGGGGCAGTACTGAGGGAGCGCCGCACTGTCGGAGGGGCAGTACTGAGGGAGCGCCGCACTGTCGGAGGGGCAGTACTGAGGGAGCGCCGCACTGTCGGAGGGGCAGTACTGAGGGAGCGCCGCACTGTCGGAGGGGCAGTACTGAGGGAGCGCCGCATTGTCGGAGGGGCAGTACTGAGGGAGCGCTGCACTGTCGGAGGGGCAGTACTGAGGGAGCGCTGCACTGTCGGAGGGGCAGCACTGAGGGAGCGCTGCACTGTCGGAGGGGCAGTACTGAGGGAGTGCTGCACTGTCGGAGGGGCAGTACTGATGGAGCGCTGCACTGTCGGAGGAGCAGTACTGAGGGAGCGCCGCACTGTCGGAGGGGCAGTACTGAGGGAGCGCTGCACTGTTGGAGGGGCAGTACTGAGGGAGCGCTGCACTGTCGGAGGGGCAGTACTGAGGGAGCGCTGCACTGTCGGAGGGGCAGTACTGAGGGAGTGCTGCACTGTCGGAGAGGCAGTACTGAGGGTCAAAGGTGCTGCTGTAAAAGGTGCTATATAAATACAAGTTTTTTCCTTCTTTCCTACCTTATGGACTAATTCCTTGTGTGGCCTGTGATAAGAAGCCTCGTTAAAATCTAAACACATCACCTGCACCAAACTTCTGTTGTCAGCAGGTCTGTCATTGATCAAAGAACGCTCGTAAGATTTTTTATTCGTTCCTGGGATGTGGGCATCGCTGGTAAGGTCAACATTTATTGCCCATCCCTAATTGCCCTTGAGAAGGTGGTGGTGAGCCGCCTTCTTGAACCGCTGCAGTCCATGTGGTGAAGCTGCTCCCACAGTGCTGTTAGGGAGGGAGTTCCAGGATTTTGACCCAGCGACGATGAAGGATCGGCGATATATTTCCAAGTCAGGTTGGTGTGTGACTTGGAGGTGGTGGTGTTCCCATGCACCTGCTGCCCTTGTCCTTCTAGGTGGAAGAGGTCGCGGGTTTGTGAGGTGCTGCCGAAGAAGCCTTGGCGAGTTGCTGCAGTGCATCTTGTAGATGGTACACACTGCAGTCACGGTGCGCCGGTGGTGGAGGGAGTGAATGTTTAAGGTGGTGGATGGGGTGCCGATCAAGCGGGCTGCTTTGTCCTGGATGGTGTCGAGCTTCTTGAGTGTTGTTGGAGCTACACTCATCCAGGCAAGTGGAGAGTATTCCATCACACTCCTTACTTGTGCCTTGTAGATGGTGGAAAGGCTTTGGGGAGTCAGGAAGTGAGACACTCGCCGCAGAATACCCAGCCTCTGACCTGCTCTTGTTGCCACAGTATTTATGTGGCTGGTCCAGTTAAGTTTCTAGTCAATGGTGACCCCCAGGATGTTGATAGTAGGGGATTCGGCGATGGTAATACCATTGAATGTCAAGGGGTGGTGGTTAGGCTCTCTCTTTCTGGAGAAAGTTATTGCCTGGCACTTGATTGGCGCGAATGTTACTTGTCACTTATCAGCCCAAGCCTGAATATCGTCCAGGTCTCGCTGCATGCGGGCATGGAGTGCTTCATTATCTGGAGAGTTGCAAATGGAACTCAACACTGTGCAGTCAGCAGCGAACATCCCCATTTCTGACCTTATGTTGGAGAGAAGGTCATTGATGAAGCAGCTGAAGATGGTTGGGCCTAGGACACTGCCCTGGAGGAACTCCTGCAGCAATGTCCTGGGGTGAGATGATTGACCTCCAACAACCACAACCATCTTCCTTTCACAGAATCACAGAAACCCCACAGTGCAGATAGAGGCCATTTCGGCCCATCGAGCCTGCACCGACACATATCCCACCCGATCCCCGTAACCCCTACACCAACACACATCCCACCCTATCCCCGTAATCCCACGTATTTAATCCCCCTAACACTAAGGGTCAATTTATCATAGCCAATCAACCTAACCCGCACATCTTTGGACTGTGGGAAGAAACCGGAGCACCCGGAGGAAACCCACGCAAACACGGGGAGAATGTGCAAACTCCACACAGTCGCCCGAGGCCGGATTCGAACCCGGGTCTCTGGCGCTGTGAGGCAACAGTGCTAACCACTATGCCACCGTGCCGCACTTGTGCTGAGTATGACTCCAGCCAGTGGAGAGTTTTCCCCGATTCCCATTGACTTCAGTTTTACTAGGGCTCCTTGATGCCACACTCGGTCAAATGCTGCCTTGATGCCAAGGGCAGTCACTCTCACCTCACCTCTGGAATTCAGCTCCTTTGTCCATGTTTGAACCAAGGCTGTGATGAGGTCGGGAGCCGAGTGGTCTTGGCGGAACCCAAACTGAGCATCAGTGAGCAGGTTATTGGTGAGTAAGTGCCGCTTGATAGCACTGTTGATGACACCTTCCATCACTTTGCTGATGATTGAGAGTAGACTGATGGGGCGGTAATTGGCCAGATTGGATTTGTGCTGCTTTTTTGTTGACAGGACATACCTGGGCAGTTTTCCACATTGTCGGATAGATGCCAATGTTGTAGTTGTACTGGAACAGCTTGGCTGGAGGCGTGGCTAGTTCTGGAGCACACGTTTTCAGCACGATAGCTGGGATGTTGTCGGGGCCCATAGACTTTGCTGTATCCAGTGCACTCAGCTGTTTCTTGATATCACGTGGAGTTAATCAAATTGACTGAAGACTGGCTTCTGTGGTGGTGGGGACCTCAGGAGAAAACCGAGATCGATCATGCACTCGGCACTTCTGGCTGAAGTTGGTTGTAAATGCTTCAGCTTTGTCTTTTGCACATGCCATCATTGAGGATGGGGATATTCATGGAGCCTCCTCCGCCCGTTAGTTGTTTAATGGTCCACCACCATTCAAGACTGGATGTGGCAGGACTGCAGAGCTTTGATCTGATCCGTTGATTGTGGGATCGCTCAGCCCTGTCTATAGCATGCTGCTTCCACTGTGTTGCAGCTTCCCTAGGTTGGCACATTTTCAGGTGCGCCTGGTGCTGCTCCCAGCATGCTCTTCTGCACTCCTCATTGAACCAGATTTGGTCCCCTGGCTTGATGGTAATGCTAAAGTGAGGCCATGTGGTTACAGATTGTGGTGGAAACAATTCTGCTGCTGCTGATGGCCCACAGCGCTTCATGGATGCCCAGTTTTGAGCTGCTAGATCTGTTCTGAATCTATCCCATTTAACACGGTGGTAGTGCCACACATGATGGAGGGTGTTCTCAGTGTGAAGATGGGACTTTGTCTCCACAATGACTGTGCGGTGGTCACTGCTATCAATACTGTCATGGACAAAAGCATCTGCGACAGGTAAATTGGTGAGGACGAGGTCAAGTAGGTTTTTCCCTCGTGTTGGTCTGGACTCGGCCAGCTTGGTCAGTAGTGGTGCTACCAAGCCACTCTTGGTGATGGACATTGAAGTCCCCAACTCAGAGTACATTCTGTGCCCTTGCTACCCTCACTGCTTGTTCCAAGTGGTGTTCAATATAGAGGAGTACTGATTCATCAGCTGAGGGAGGGCGGTAGGTGGCAATCAGCAGGAGGTTTCCTTGCCCATGCTGCACCTGAAGCCATGAGACTTCATGGTGTCCGGAGTTATTGTTGAGGACTCCCAGGGCCACTCCTTCCCGATTGTATACCATTGTGCTGCCACCTCTGGTGGGTCTGTCCTGGCGGTGGGACAGGACATACCCAGTGATGGTGATGGAGGAGTTCGGGACATTGGCTGAAAGGTATGATTCTGTGAGTGTGACGATGTCAGGCTGTTGCTTGACTAGTCTGTGGGACAGCTCTCCCATTTTGGCACAAGTCCCCAGATGTTAGTGAGGAGGACTTTGCAGGGTCGACTGGGCTGGGGGTGCCGTTGTCGAATCCGAAGTCGATGCCGAGGTCAATGCCGGGTGGTCCCTGCGGTTTTATTCTTATTAGTATTTTCTGCAGCGGTTTGTTACAACTGAGTGGCTTGCTGGGCCATTTCAGAGGGCAGTTAAGAGTGAACCACATTGCCGTGGGTCTGGAGTCACATATAGGGCAGACCGGGTAAGAACTGGCATTTCTATAGTAACTTTTATGGCCTCAGGACGTCAAAAGTGCTTCACAGCCAATTAAGTGCTTTTCGAAGTGTAGTCACTGTTGTAATGTAGGAAACGCGGCAGCCAATTTGCGCACAGCAAGCTCCCACAAACAGCAATGTGATATTGACCAGATAATCTGTTTTATTAATGTTGGTTGATGGATAAATATTAGCCAGGACACCGGGGAGAACTCCCCTGCTCTTCTTCGAAATAGTAAATCTGTCAGACAAGACCCTCTCTGCTAGTTCTATGGTGACTCCTTCAAACCATCCATAACTATCTGAGTGTTTTCAGACTGCCTTCCAGCACTTCACCCACGGGCCCAAGTCGTCTCATTGCCCCTTTTAAAGATTGGTGCTGTGGTTCCAATCCCGAGGCAGGCTGACTGATTTAACATCTCTTAACACTCCTTGGCCCCTATTCCCGTTCCCCTGATCAGTTCATTAGCTTCTTCCAGCAATACTTCTGACAACTGCTCTCCACTCCAGCTCGGGCACCTTGCTCGCAACATCACCAATTCAGAAACAAAAACTAAAAAAAGATGTCTTTAACAAGTTTTAGAGCATGGTCTTCCTGAGAGGGTGTGGGGGGTGTTGGTGGGCTCCTGACCCTCGGAGACATCTGCTGACATTCCCTAGGGCGAGACAGAGGGCTACTGGCTCTGCCGCGGTGCTTGACTGGGTCCGTCCTGGGTGTGAAGGAAGCTTCCTCCTGCTTCCTGCACTCGGGGGCAGGCTGTGAGGTAGACACGATCGGGAGAGGTGTGTGCTGGGCACCGCTCACGTACAATTGAACAGCTCCGGTCCGTCCCTTCACAAAGGAAACAGAACACGGTGAAGAAATAACTCAAATGGGAAATGTACCTGTGCGAAAGAAACAGGCGGAGTGGGGGAAGAGGGTGAAAGGGGAAGAGACAGGGTATAAGGGGGGAGGGAGTGTAAGGGGGAGGGGGTGTGAGGGGGGGGAGGGGGTGTGAGGGGGGAGGGGGTGAGGGGGTGTAAGGAGGGGAGGGGGTGTAAGGGGGGAGGGAGTGTGGTGGGGGAGGGGGTGTGGGGGGGGGGAGGGGGTGTGATGGGGAGGGGGTGTAAGGGGGGAGGGGGTGTAAGGAGGGGAGGGGGTGTGAGGGGGAGGGGGTGTAAGGGGGGAGGGGGTGTAAGGGGGGAGGGGGTGTAAGGGGGGAGGGGTGTAAGGGGGGAGGAGGTGTAAGGGGGGAGGGGTGTAAGGGGGGAGGAGGTGTAAGGGGGAGGGGGTGTAAGGGGGGAGGGGTGTAAGGGGGGAGGAGGTGTAAGGGGGGAGGAGGTGTAAGGGGGGAGGGGGTGTAAGGGGGGAGGAGGTGTAAGGGGGGAGGGGGTGTGAGGGGGAAGGGGTGTAAGGGGGGAGGGGGTGTAAGGGGGGAGGGGGTGTAAGGGGGGAGGAGGTGTAAGGGGGGAGGAGGTGTAAGGGGGGAGGGGGTGTAAGGGGGGAGGGGGTCAAAAGTATCCAACTCACCTCACAGAGGAGATCCCAGGCTGCTCGGCATATTTCCACTTCACTCATGCAGTACACAGTGAGGCTGCATCTCCTGAACACACAAGAGGCACAAATTACACACACACCCTGTACAACCTGCTCCAACACATGACTCCACACACACCCTGTACAACCTGCTCCATCACATCACTCCACACACACCCTGTACAACCTGCTCCATCACATCACTCCACACACACCCTGTACAACCTGCTCCAACACATCACTCCACACACGCCCTGTACAACCTGCTCCATCACATCACTCCACACACACCCTGTACAACCTGCTCCATCACATCACTCCACACACACCCTGTACAACCTGCTCCATCACATCACTCCACACACACCCTGTACAACCTGCTCCATCACATGGAAGATTAAAGAGCAGGACCTCAAAGGTTGTAATCTCTGGATTACTCCCGGTGCCACGTGCTAGTGAGTATAGGAATAGGAAGATAGAACAGATGAATGCGTGGCTAAAGGGTTGGTGCAGGAGGGAGGGCTTTAGTTTCCTGGATCACTGGGTCTGCTTCTGGGAAAGGTGGGACTTGTACAAGTCGGACGGTTTACACCTGAACCAGAGGGGGACCAATATCCTTGTGGGGAGGTTTGCTAGCACTGCTGGGGGGGGTTTAAACTAACTTGGCAGGGGGATGGGATACAGAGTGGAACTATAGTAGGGGGTGATTTACAGCCAAATACGGAGGAAAAAACAAGTCAGCTGGGAAGGCAGAGCAAATATGTGAAGGCAAAAGGGAATATGGCAAGGCTGGAAGGCATTTATTTTAATGCAAGGAGTCTTGCAAATAAGGTGGATGAACTGAAGTTGTTGCTGAACACATGGGAGTACGATATTGTTGCTATCACGGAGACATGGTTGAGGGAGGGTCAGGACTGGCAGCTCAATATTCCGGGGTATAGAATCTTCAGGCGAGACAGAGGGGGGTGTAAAAGGGGAGGGGGTGTTGCAATATTAATTAAGGAATCAATTACTGCTGTAAGGAGGGATGATATATTAGCGGGTTCCTCTAATGAGGCCATATGGTAGAACTTAAAAACAAAAAGGGGGCAAGCACTTTGCTGGGAGTGTACTATAGGCCCCCGAACACTCAGGGGGAGATAGAGGAACAGATATGTAGGCAAATCTCAGAGAAGTGCGAAAATAATAGGGTAATAATAGTGGGGGATTTGAACTTCCCCAATATTAATTGGGATAGTCAGAGTGTGAAAGGCTTAGAGGGTGCAGAATTCATAAAGTGCATCCAGGAGAGCTTTTTGAGCCAACATGTAGAAAGTTCTACAAGAGAGGGGGCGGTACTGGACCTAATTCTAGGGAATGTAGCCGGGCAAGTGGTGGAAGTGTCAGTAGGGGAGCATTTTGGCGACAGTGACCATAATTCGGTGAGATTTAAGGTGGTCATGGAAAAAGACAAAGACGGCCCGGAAATAAGGGTTCTAAATTGGGGAAAGGCCGATTTTAATATGACAAGGCAGGATCTGGCCAAAGTGGACTGGGAGCAGCTACTTATAGGAAAATCCACATCAAAGCAGTGGGAGACTTTCAGAAGGGAAATAGAGAGAGTACAACACCAACATGTTCCTGTAAAGGTCAAGGGTGGGACCAACAAGCAAAGGGAACCTTGGATGACAAGGGATATACAAAAATGCATTCGGAAAAAAAGGGGGGCTTTTGGCAGTTACAAAAGACTAAAGACGGAGGAAGCTCTAGAGGAGTATAAAAAGTGCAGGGGCATACTTAAAAAAGAAATTAGGAGGGCGAGGAGGGGCCATGAAATAACACTGGCGAGCAAAATAAAGGAATATCCTAAGATGTTTTATAAGTATATTAAGGGCAAGAGGATAAACAGGGAAAGGGTAGGGCCCATTAGGGACCAAAGTGGCAATCTGTGTGTAGAGCCAGATGATGTAGGCGGGGTTGTAAATGAATTTTTTGCATCTGTGTTCACTATGGAGACGATGCAGACATAGAAATCGGGCAAGGGGACTGTGACATACTTGAACATATTAGCATCGAGAGGGAGGAGGTGCTAGCGGTTTTAGCAGGCCAAAAAGTGGATAAATCCCCAGGCCCGGACGAGATGTATCCCAGGCTGCTGTGGGAGGCAAAGGAGGAGATTGCAGGGGCTCTGACACAAATTTTCAGAACCTCTCTGGCCACAGGGGATGTACCAGAGGACTGGAGAACAGCTAATGTAGTACCATTATACAAGAAGGGTAGCAGGGATAAACCAGGGAATTACAGGCCAGTGAGCCTAACATCTGTGGTAGGGAAATTATTGGAAAAAATTCTGAGGGACAAAATTAGTCTCCACTTGGAGAGGCAAGGATTAATCGGGGATAGTCAGCATGGCTTTGTCAAGGGTAAATCATGTCTGACAAATCTGATTGAATTTTTCGAGGGGGTGACTAGGTGTGTGGATGAGGGAAATGCTGTGGATGTGGTTTACATGGATTTCAGTAAAGCCTTTGACAAAGTCCCGCATAGGAGACTGGTCAAGAAGGTAAGAGCCCATGGGATCCAGGGTGCCTAAACTGGCTGAGTGGCAGGAGGCAGAGGGTGATGGTCGAAGGTTGCTTTTGTGACTGGAAGCCTGTGTCCAGTGGGGTACCTCAGGGATCGGTGCTGGGACCCTTGCTGTTTGTGATCTACATAAATGATTTGGATGAGAATGTAAAGGGTATGATCAGTAAGTTCGCGGATGACACGAAAATTGGTGGGGTGGTAAATTGCGAGGAGGAAAGCCTCAGGCTACAGGATGATATAAACGGGTTGGTCAGATGGGCGGAAAAATGGCAAATGGAATTTAACCCTGAAAAGTGCGAGGTGATGCATTTTGGACGGACAAATAAGGCAAGGGAATACACAATGAGTGGTAGGACCCTAGGAAGCACAGAGGGTCAGAGGGACCTTGGTGTACATGTACATAGATCCCCGAAGGCAGCGGAACAGGTAGATAAGGTGGTTAAAAAGGCATATGGGATACTTGCCTTCATTAGCCGAGGCATAGAATATAAGAGCAGGGAGGTGATGATGGAGCTGTACAAAACGCTGGTGAGGCCACAGCTGGAATACTGTGTGCAGTTCTGGTCACCTCACTATAGGAAGGATGTGATTGCTTTGGAGAGGGTGCAGAGAAGATTCACCAGGATGTTACCTGGGATGGAGCGCCTCAGCTATGAAGAAAGACTAAACAGGCTGGGGTTGTTTTCCTTGGAGCAAAGAAGGCTGAGGGGGGACCTGATTGAGGTGTACAAAATGATGAGGGGCATAGAGAGGGTAGATAAAGAGGAACTTTTCCCCTTAGTAGGGGGGTCAATAACAAGGGGGCATAGATTCAAGGTAAGGGGCAGGAGGTTTAGAGGGGATTTGAGGAGGAACTTTTTCACCCAGAGGGTGGTTGGAATCTGGAACTCACTGCCTGAAAGGGTGGTAGAGGCAGGAACCCTCACAACATTCAAGAAGCATTTGAATGAGCACTTGAAATGCCACTGCATACAAGGCTATGGACCGAATGCTGGAAAATGGGATTAGACTGGACAGGGATTGATGTTCGGCGCAGACACGATGGGCCGAAGGGCCTCTTTCTGTGATGTATAACTCTATGACTCTATGACATCACTCCACACACACCCTGTACAACCTGCTCCATCACATCACTCCTCACACACCCTGTACAACCTGCTCCATCACATCACTCCTCACACACCCTGTACAACCTGCTCCATCACATCACTCCTCACACACCCTGTACAACCTGCTCCATCACATCATTCCACACACCCTGTACAACCTGCTCCATCACATCACTCCACACACCCTGTACAACCTGCTCCATCACATAACTCCACACACACCCTGTACAACCTGCTCCATCACATCACTCCACACACGCCCTGTGCAACCTGCTCCATCACATCACTCCACACACCCTGAACAACCTGCTCCATCTCATCACTCCACACACACCCTGTACAACCTGCTCCATCTCATCACTCCTCACACACCCTGTACAACCTGCTGCATCACATCACTCCACACACACCCTGTACAACCTGCTCCATCACATCACTCCACACACACCCTGTACAACCTGCTCCATCACATCACTCCACACACACCCTGTACAACCTGCTCCATCTCATCACTCCACACACACCCTGTACAACCTGCTCCAACACATCACTCCACACACACCCTGTACAACCTGCTCCATCACATCACTCCACACACGCCCTGTGCAACCTGCTCCATCACATCACTCCACACACACCCTGTACAACCTGCTCCATCACATCACTCCACACACACCCTGTACAACCTGCTCCAACACATCACTCCACACACACCCTGTACAACCTGCTCCATCACATCACTCCACACACGCCCTGTGCAACCTGCTCCATCACATCACTCCACACACCCTGTACAACCTGCTCTATCACATCACTCCACACACACCCTGTACAACCTGCTCCGTCACATCACTCCACACAAGCCCTGTACAACCTGCTCCATCACATCACTCCACACACACCCTGTACAACCTGCTCCATCACATCACTCCACACACACCCTGTACAACCTGCTCCATCACATCACTCCACACACACCCTGTACAACCTGCTCCATCACATCACTCCACACACACCCTGTACAACCTGCTCCAACACATCACTCCACACACACCCTGTACAACCTGCTCCATCACATCACTCCACACACACCCTGTACAACCTGCTCCATCACATCACTCCACACACACCCTGCACAACCTGCTCCATCACATCACTCCACACACACCCTGTACAACCTGCTCCAACACATCACTCCACACACACCCTGTACAACCTGCTCCATCACATCACTCCACACACACCCTGTACAACCTGCTCCATCACATCACTCCACACAAACCCTGTACAACCTGCTCCATATCATCACTCCACACACACCCTGTACAACCTGCTCCATCACATCACTCCTCACACACCCTGTACAACCTGCTCCATCACATCACTCCACACACACCCTGTACAACCTGCTCCATCTCATCACTCCACACACACCCTGTACAACCTGCTCCATCTCATCACTCCTCACACACCCTGTACAACCTGCTGCATCACATCACTCCACACACACCCTGTACAACCTGCTCCATCACATCACTCCACACACACCCTGTACAACCTGCTCCATCACATCACTCCACACAAACCCTGTACAACCTGCTCCAACACATCACTCCACACACACCCTGTACAACCTGCTCCAACACATCACTCCACACACACCCTGTACAACCTGCTCCATCACATCACTCCACACACACCCTGTACAACCTGCTCCATCACATCACTCTACACATGCCCTGTGCAACCTGCTCCATCACATCACTCCACACACCCTGTACAACCTGCTCTATCACATCACTCCACACACACCCTGTACAACCTGCTCCGTCACATCACTCCACACAAGCCCTGTACAACCTGCTCCATCACATCACTCCACACACACCCTGTACAACCTGCTCCATCACATCACTCCACACACACCCTGTACAACCTGCTCCATCACATCACTCCACACACACCCTGTACAACCTGCTCCATCACGTCACTCCACACACACCCTGTACAACCTGCTCCATCACATCGCTCCACACACACACCGTACAACCTGCTCCATCACATCACTCCACACAAACCCTGTACAACCTGCTCCGTCACATCACTCCACACACACCCTGTACAACCTGCTCCACAACATCACTCCACACACACCCTGTACAACCTGCTCCATCACATCACTCCACACACACCCTGTACAACCTGCTCCATCACATCACTCCACACAAACCCTGTACAACCTGCTCCAACACATCACTCCACAAACCCTGTACAACCTGCTCCATCTCATCACTCCTCACACACTGTAATGAAATGTGTTTATCGTGCCTGTATTCGTTTTGCACTCATGTATATTACCCTCCCCCACACGGTGTATAGTTTCACTTCCTCTTCCCTGACTTCTCTGACTCATTCCTGTGAGCCAGTCAGTGTGTTGAGATGTTAGCTCTGATCTTAGTGATTAGAAGCCAACTTGTTTAAATCTATAACTTCTAGTTTTGTGGTTATTGAAGGCACATCAATTTTAATCACTAAAGAATACTAGGATGGATCGACTCCTAAAACCAGAGCGTCTGGACTTGGATCCACATTCTGCTGAAGCATCAAATCAATTTGGACACTGGCTCAAATGCTTCGAACTCTTCGCGAGGGCCTCATCCGCTAGCGAGGTAGATAAACTGAGTCTCTAGACTACTCGCGTTAATCATCGGATTTATTCGTTCATCCGGGACGCCACCTCTTACACGGAGGCCATCACTATCCTGAAGGCCCAATACCAGAGGCCAGTAAACGAAGTGTACGCCAGACATCTGCTGGCTACACGCAGGCAGCGACCTGAGGAATCAATGGACGATTTCTTACAGGGCCTAAAGGACTTGGTCCGGGACTGTAACTGCAAGGCCGTGACGGCCAACGTGTACTCTGACGAATTGGTCCGTGATTCCTTCATCACGGGCCTCAAATCGAATTATATCCGGCAGAGACTGCTGGAGAAGGAGGTCCTGGACTTAAAAAAGGCAGTGGCCACTGCGCGATCGCTGGACGTGGCCCAGAAAAACTCTGACTCTTATTCTTCCGGCCATGTGGCCCTCACCGCCTCGTGTGCGCCGAGCGGGCCGCCATCTTGGAATCAGCCATCTTCCCCATCCAGGTCTCAGACCAGCTCTGCACCGCCGGAGTTCCCACACAGAAGTTCACCCAGGAGTCCTACTACAGCGGCAATGTCTCGAGGCCCGAAATGCTACTTCTGCGGCCAGGCCAAGCACCCCAGACAATGATGCCCAGCGAAGGAAGCTACATGCTTCAAATGTAAGAAAAAGGGGCATTTTAGCAAAGTCTGCAGGGGGAATCCGATTTCCAACTCCGTCACCGCCTCGTGCGTGCCGCCATCTTGGGATCCGCCATCTTTTCCCGACTCAACGGCCGCCCAGGGCCCAACAGTGGCTTCGATCACGGTGGATCAATCCAGGCCATACCCGTTGACAAAATCTATGATGGACATACAGGTAAACGGGAATTTAACTAAATGTTTAATTGACTGTGGGAGTACCGAGAGTTTTATCCACCCTAGCCTGGTACGGCGGCACTCATTAACGGTAACCCCTACACGGAGCAGAATTGCTATGGCTGCTAAGCCCCACACTTCGGACATTTTGGGCTACTGTGTGGTAACACTGACTGTAAAAGGCACGGACTACAAGGATTTTAAACTCCTCGTGATGCCAGAACTCTGTGTTAATGTAATCTTGGGCCTGGACTTCCAGTGCCACCACGAAAGTGTCACGCTAGCATATGGCGGGTCCCAGCCGCCACTCACAGTCTGTGGCCTATCAACCTTAAAAATCAGCCCGCCCTCTTTATTCGCTAATCTCGCTCCGAACTGTAGGCCCATAGCGACCAAAAGTAGACGGTACAGTCTGGAAGACAGACACTTTATCGAGGCGGAAGTGGACAGACTCCTGCGGGAAGGCATTATTGAATGCAGTACCAGTCCGTGGCGTGCCCAAGTAGTCATAGTTAAAAATAGCGAAAAGAAACGGATGGTAATTGACTACAGCCAGACTGTTAATATTTATACCCAGCTGGACGCCTACCCTTTACCCCGCATATCAGAAATGGTCAACCAGATTGCGCAATACCGAGTCTTCTCGACTATCGACCTCAAATCCGCGTATCACCAGCTCCCCATTAGAACGGAGGACCGCCCATACACCGCCTTTGAGGCGAACGGGCGCCTCTACCATTTTCTCAGAGTGCCCTTCGGGGTGACAAATGGGGTCTCGGTCTTCCAACGCGAGATGGACCGCATGGTTGACAAGAATAAACTACAAGCTACCTATCCCTATCTGGACAATGTCACTATCTGCGGGCACAACCAGCAAGACCACGATCTAAATCTTGCGAGATTTTTAAAAACTGCCCTAAAGCTGAATCTAACCTACAACGAAGACAAATGTGTCTTCAACACAACCCGTCTCTGTATCCTCGGCTGTGTGGTGGAAGATGGGGTAATTGGACCGGACCCTGACTGATTACGCCCCCTAAAGGAACTGCCCCTGCCACACAATCCCAAAGCTTTAAAAAGGTGCCTGGGATTTTTTTCGTATTATGCCCAATGGGTGCCCAATTACTCTGATAAGGCCCGACCCCTCATTAAATCGACGTCCTTCCCACTATCAGCTGAAGCTCGGGAGGCTTTCACCAGTATCAAACAGGACATTGAAAGGGCTGCACTGTGTGCAGTGGACGAAAGCATTCCCTTTCAAGTCAAAAGCGATGCATCAGACTTTGCCTTAGCTGCGACCCTCAATCAGGCTGGGAGACCTGTGGCCTTCTTCTCCCGAACCCTTCAGGGACCTGAAATCAGGCACTCTTCTGTCGAGAAGGAGGCACAGGCTATAGTGGAGGCAGTGCGGCACTGGAGACACTACCTAGCCGGCAAACGTTTCACCCTGCTCACCGACCAGCGGTCGGTGGCTTTCATGTTTAATAACAAAGGGGGAAAATCAAGAATGACAAAATACTCAGGTGGAGGATCGAACTATCCACGTTCGACTATGATATTATGTACAGGCCGGGAGCCCTTAATGAACCCCCAGATGCCCTATTGCGGGGAATGTGTGCCAGCATTCATACAGACAAATTACAGGGTCTCCACAATGACCTCTGTCACCCAGGGGTCACCCGACTATACCATTTTACAAAGTCCCGCAATCCGCCCCACTCCATCGAGGAGGTCAGGGCAATGACCAGAGCCTGCCGCATCTGTGCGGAATGCAAGCCTCGTTTCTACAGGCCTGACCGTGCACACCTTATCAAAGCCACACGGTCATTCGAGTGCCTAAGTCTGGACTTCAAGGGACCCCTTCCCTCTGCCGACCGTAACGTATACTTCCTCAATATCATCGATGAATATTCCCGCTTCCCCTTCGCCATTCCCTGCCCAGACATGACCAGTGCCGCGGTCATCAAGTGTCTCGGTAATCTATTCTGCATGTTTGGCATGCCGAACTACATACACAGCGATAGGGGGACGTCATTCATGAGTGACGAACTGCGCCAGTTCTTGCTCTCAAAGGGGATAGCCACTAGCAGAACCACTAGCTACAACCCCCGGGGTAATGGGCAAGTGGAAAGGGAGAATGCTATTGTTTGGAAGGCTGTCACGTTAGCCTTAAAGTCAAAAGGCCTTCCGACCTCCCGCTGGCAGGAAGTCCTCCCAGACGTGCTCCACTCCATAAGGTCTGTTATGTACAGCCACTAACGCCACCCCTCACGAAAAGATGTTCGTTTTCCCCCGGAAATCTACCTCGGGCATATCTCTACCCGCGTGGCTGACGTCTCCGGGGACAGTACTATTGCGGAAGCACATGAGAGGCCATAAAACAGACCCCCTTGTGGAAAAGGTACAGCTCCTCCATGCAAACCCTCAGTACGCCTATATCGAATACTCTGACAGGCGAGAGGACACTGTTTCCATAAAAGACCTCGCTCCCTCGGGGAGCGGAGAGAACGATGAGAGATTACCCGAGGAAGACCTACACCAAAAAGAGACAGGACGCCCAGAGGTATCAATACCCAACTATAACCTGGAGGACACTGCAGATAACCTGGAAGACACTGCGGAGGCCCGGACAGCGGAGGAACCAGAATCCACTCCCCTAGAGGCACCCCAACCGGCTTTGCGCCAATCACTGAGAACCGCAAAACCTCCTGACAGACTCACTTATACCAACTTTTAAGAAACATCACCCCGATGGACTAAATCTAAAGAAGGGGTGAATGTAATGAAATCTGCTTGTCTTGATCCTGTATTCGTTTTACACTCATGTATATTACCCTCCCCCACACGGTGTATAGTTTCACTTCCTCTTCCCTGACTTCTCTGACTCATTCCTGTGAGCCAGTCAGTGTGTTGAGATGTTAGCTCTGATCTTAGTGATTAGAAGCCAACTTGTTTAAATCTATAACTTCTAGTTTTGTGGTTATTGAAGGCACATCAATTTTAATCACTAAAGAATACTAGGATGGATCGACTCCTAAAACCAGAGCGTCTGGACTTGGATCCACATTCTGCTGAAGCATCAAATCAATTTGGACACTGGCTCAAATGCTTCGAACTCTTCGCGAGGGCCTCATCCGCTAGCGAGGTAGATAAACTGAGTCTCTAGGCTACTCGCGTTAATCATCGGATTTATTCGTTCATCCGGGACGCCACCTCTTACACGGAGGCCATCACTATCCTGAAGGCCCAATACCAGAGGCCAGTAAACGAAGTGTACGCCAGACATCTGCTGGCTACACGCAGGCAGCGACCTGAGGAATCAATGGACGATTTCTTACAGGGCCTAAAGGACTTGGTCCGGGACTGTAACTGCAAGGCCGTGACGGCCAACGTGTACTCTGACGAATTGGTCCGCGATTCCTTCATCACGGGCCTCAAATCGAATTATATCCGGCAGAGACTGCTGGAGAAGGAGGTCCTGGACTTAAAAAAGGCAGTGGCCACTGCGCGATCGCTGGACGTGGCCCAGAAAAACTCTGACTCTTATTCTTCCGGCCATGTGGCCCTCACCGCCTCGTGTGCGCCGAGCGGGCCGCCATCTTGGAATCAGCCATCTTCCCCATCCAGGTCTCAGACCAGCTCTGCACCGCCGGAGTCCCCACACAGAAGTTCACCCAGGAGTCCTACTACAGCGGCAATGTCTCGAGGCCCGAAATGCTACTTCTGCGGCCAGGCCAAGCACCCCAGACAACGATGCCCAGCGAAGGAAGCTACATGCTTCAAATGTAAGAAAAAGGGGCATTTTAGCAAAGTCTGCAGGGGGAATCCGATTTCCAACTCCGTCACCGCCTCGTGCGTGCCGCCATCTTGGGATCCGCCATCTTTTCCCGACTCAACGGCCGCCCAGGGCCCAACAGTGGCTTCGATCACGGTGGATCAATCCAGGCCATACCCGTTGACAAAATCTATGATGGACATACAGGTAAACGGGAATTTAACTAAATGTTTAATTGACTGTGGGAGTACCGAGAGTTTTATCCACCCTAGCCTGGTACGGCGGCACTCATTAACGGTAACCCCTACACGGAGCGCTATGGCTGCTAAGCCCCACACTTCGGACATTTTGGGCTACTGTGTGGTAACACTGACTGTAAAAGGCACGGACTACAAGGATTTTAAACTCCTCGTGATGCCAGAACTCTGTGTTAATGTAATCTTGGGCCTGGACTTCCAGTGCCACCACGAAAGTGTCACGCTAGCATATGGCGGGTCCCAGCCGCCACTCACAGTCTGTGGCCTATCAACCTTAAAAATCAGCCCGCCCTCTTTATTCGCTAATCTCGCTCCGAACTGTAGGCCCATAGCGACCAAAAGTAGACGGTACAGTCTGGAAGACAGACACTTTATCGAGGCGGAAGTGGACAGACTCCTGCGGGAAGGCATTATTGAATGCAGTACCAGTCCGTGGCGTGCCCAAGTAGTCATAGTTAAAAATAGCGAAAAGAAACGGATGGTAATTGACTACAGCCAGACTGTTAATATTTATACCCAGCTGGACGCCTACCCTTTACACCGCATATCAGAAATGGTCAACCAGATTGCGCAATACCGAGTCTTCTCGACTATCGACCTCAAATCCGCGTATCACCAGCTCCCCATTAGAACGGAGGACCGCCCATACACCGCCTTTGAGGCGAACGGGCGCCTCTACCATTTTCTCAGAGTGCCCTTCGGGGTAACAAATGGGGTCTCGGTCTTCCAACGCGAGATGGACCGCATGGTTGACAAGAATAAACTACAAGCTACCTATCCCTATCTGGACAATGTCACTATCTGCGGGCACAACCAGCAAGACCACGATCTAAATCTGGCGAGATTTTTAAAAACTGCCCTAAAGCTGAATCTAACCTACAACGAAGACAAATGTGTCTTCAACACAACCCGTCTCTGTATCCTCGGCTGTGTGGTGGAAGATGGGGTAATTGGACCGGACCCTGACTGATTACGCCCCCTAAAGGAACTGCCCCTGCCACACAATCCCAAAGCTTTAAAAAGGTGCCTGGGATTTTTTTCGTATTATGCCCAATGGGTGCCCAATTACTCTGATAAGGCCCGACCCCTCATTAAATCGACGTCCTTCCCACTATCAGCTGAAGCTCGGGAGGCTTTCACCAGTATCAAACAGGACATTGAAAGGGCTGCACTGTGTGCAGTGGACGAAAGCATTCCCTTTCAAGTCAAAAGCGATGCATCAGACTTTGCCTTAGCTGCGACCCTCAATCAGGCTGGGAGACCTGTGGCCTTCTTCTCCCGAACCCTTCAGGGACCTGAAATCAGGCACTCTTCTGTCGAGAAGGAGGCACAGGCTATAGTGGAGGCAGTGCGGCACTGGAGACACTACCTAGCCGGCAAACGTTTCACCCTGCTCACCGACCAGCGGTCGGTGGCTTTCATGTTTAATAACAAAGGGGGAAAATCAAGAATGACAAAATACTCAGGTGGAGGATCGAACTATCCACGTTCGACTATGATATTATGTACAGGCCGGGAGCCCTTAATGAACCCCCAGACGCCCTATTGCAGGGAATGTGTGCCAGCATTCATACAGACAAATTACAGGGTCTCCACAATGACCTCTGTCCCAGGGGTCACCCGACTATACCATTTTACAAAGTCCCGCAATCCGCCCCACTCCATCGAGGAGGTCAGGGCAATGACCAGAGCCTGCCGCATCTGTGCGGAATGCAAGCCTCGTTTCTACAGGCCTGACCGTGCACACCTTATCAAAGCCACACGGTCATTCGAGTGCCTAAGTCTGGACTTCAAGGGACCCCTTCCCTCTGCCGACCGTAACGTATACTTCCTCAATATCATCGATGAATATTCCCGCTTCCCCTTCGCCATTCCCTGCCCAGACATGACCAGTGCCACGGTCACCAAGTGTCTCTGTAATCTATTCTGCATGTTTGGCATGCCGAACTACATACACAGCGATAGGGGGACGTCATTCATGAGTGACGAACTGCGCCAGTTCTTGCTCTCAAAGGGGATAGCCACTAGCAGAACCACTAGCTACAACCCCCGGGGTAATGGGCAAGTGGAAAGGGAGAATGCTATTGTTTGGAAGGCTGTCACGTTAGCCTTAAAGTCAAAAGGCCTTCCGACCTCCCGCTGGCAGGAAGTCCTCCCAGACGTGCTCCACTCCATAAGGTCTGTTATGTACAGCCACTAACGCCACCCCTCACGAAAAGATGTTCGTTTTCCCCCGGAAATCTACCTCGGGCATATCTCTACCCGCGTGGCTGACGTCTCCGGGGACAGTACTATTGCGGAAGCACATGAGAGGCCATAAAACAGACCCCCTTGTGGAAAAGGTACAGCTCCTCCATGCAAACCCTCAGTACGCCTATATCGAATACTCTGACAGGCGAGAGGACACTGTTTCCATAAAAGACCTCGCTCCCTCGGGGAGCGGAGAGAACGATGAGAGATTACCCGAGGAAGACCTACACCAAAAAGAGACAGGACGCCCAGAGGTATCAATACCCAACTTTAACCTGGAGGACACTGCAGATAACCTGGAAGACACTGCGGAGGCCCGGACAGCGGAGGAACCAGAATCCACTCCCCTAGAGGCACCCCAACCGGCTTTGCGCCAATCACTGAGAACCGCAAAACCTCCTGACAGACTCACTTATACCAACTTTTAAGAAACATCACCCCGATGGACTAAATCTAAAGAAGGGGTGAATGTAATGAAATCTGCTTGTCTTGATCCTGTATTCGTTTTACACTCATGTATATTACCCTCCCCCACACGGTGTATAGTTTCACTTCCTCTTCCCTGACTTCTCTGACTCAGTCCTGTGAGCCAGTCAGTGTGTTGAGATGTTAGCTCTGATCTTAGTGATTAGAAGCCAACTTGTTTAAATCTATAACTTCTAGTTTTGTGGTTATTGAAGGCACATCACACACCCTGTACAACCTGCTCCATCACATCACTCCACACACACCCTGTACAACCTGCTCCATCACATCACTCCACACACCCTGTACAACCTGCTCCATCACATCACTCCACACAAACCCTGTACAACCTGCTCCATCACATCACTCCACACACACCCTGTACAACCTGCTCCATTTCATCACTCCACACACACCCTGTACAGCCTGCTCCATCACATCACTCCACACACACCCTGTACAACCTGCTACATCACATCACTCCTCACACACCCTGTACAACCTGCTCCATCACATCACTCCACACACACCCTGTACAACCTGCTCCATCACATCACTCCACACACACCCTGTACAACCTGCTCCATCACATCACTCCACACACACCCTGTACAACCTGCTCCATCACATCGCTCCACACACACACCGTACAACCTGCTCCGTCACATCACTCCACACAAGCCCTGTACAACCTGCTCCATCACATCACTCCACACACACCCTGTACAACCTGCTCCATCACATCACTCCACACACACCCTGTACAACCTGCTCCATCACGTCACTCCACACACACCCTGTACAACCTGCTCCATCACATCACTCCACACACACCCTGTACAACCTGCTCCATCACATCACTCCACACACACCCTGTACAACCTGCTCCATCACATCGCTCCACACACACACCGTACAACCTGCTCCATCACATCACTCCACACAAACCCTGTACAACCTGCTCCGTCACATCACTCCACACACACCCTGTACAACCTGCTCCACAACATCACTCCACACACACCCTGTACAACCTGCTCCATCACATCACTCCACACACACCCTGTACAACCTGCTCCATCACATCACTCCACACACACCCTGTACAACCTGCTCCATCACATCACTCCACACAAACCCTGTACAACCTGCTCCAACACATCACTCCACACACCCTGTACAACCTGCTCCATCTCATCACTCCTCACACACTGTAATGAAATGTGTTTGTCGTGCCTGTATTCGTTTTGCACTCATGTATATTACCCTCCCCCACACGGTGTATAGTTTCACTTCCTCTTCCCTGACTTCTCTGACTCATTCCTGTGAGCCAGTCAGTGTGTTGAGATGTTAGCTCTGATCTTAGTGATTAGAAGCCAACTTGTTTAAATCTATAACTTCTAGTTTTGTGGTTATTGAAGGCACATCAATTTTAATCACTAAAGAATACTAGGATGGATCGACTCCTAAAACCAGAGCGTCTGGACTTGGATCCACATTCTGCTGAAGCATCAAATCAATTTGGACACTGGCTCAAATGCTTCGAACTCTTCGCGAGGGCCTCATCCGCTAGCGAGGTAGATAAACTGAGTCTCTAGACTACTCGCGTTAATCATCGGATTTATTCGTTCATCCGGGACGCCACCTCTTACACGGAGGCCATCACTATCCTGAAGGCCCAATACCAGAGGCCAGTAAACGAAGTGTACGCCAGACATCTGCTGGCTACACGCAGGCAGCGACCTGAGGAATCAATGGACGATTTCTTACAGGGCCTAAAGGACTTGGTCCGGGACTGTAACTGCAAGGCCGTGACGGCCAACGTGTACTCTGACGAATTGGTCCGTGATTCCTTCATCACGGGCCTCAAATCGAATTATATCCGGCAGAGACTGCTGGAGAAGGAGGTCCTGGACTTAAAAAAGGCAGTGGCCACTGCGCGATCGCTGGACGTGGCCCAGAAAAACTCTGACTCTTATTCTTCCGGCCATGTGGCCCTCACCGCCTCGTGTGCGCCGAGCGGGCCGCCATCTTGGAATCAGCCATCTTCCCCATCCAGGTCTCAGACCAGCTCTGCACCGCCGGAGTCCCCACACAGAAGTTCACCCAGGAGTCCTACTACAGCGGCAATGTCTCGAGGCCCGAAATGCTACTTCTGCGGCCAGGCCAAGCACCCCAGACAACGATGCCCAGCGAAGGAAGCTACATGCTTCAAATGTAAGAAAAAGGGGCATTTTAGCAAAGTCTGCAGGGGGAATCCGATTTCCAACTCCGTCACCGCCTCGTGCGTGCCGCCATCTTGGGATCCGCCATCTTTTCCCGACTCAACGGCCGCCCAGGGCCCAACAGTGGCTTCGATCACGGTGGATCAATCCAGGCCATACCCGTTGACAAAATCTATGATGGACATACAGGTAAACGGGAATTTAACTAAATGTTTAATTGACTGTGGGAGTACCGAGAGTTTTATCCACCCTAGCCTGGTACGGCGGCACTCATTAACGGTAACCCCTACACGGAGCAGAATTGCTATGGCTGCTAAGCCCCACACTTCGGACATTTTGGGCTACTGTGTGGTAACACTGACTGTAAAAGGCACGGACTACAAGGATTTTAAACTCCTCGTGATGCCAGAACTCTGTGTTAATGTAATCTTGGGCCTGGACTTCCAGTGCCACCACGAAAGTGTCACGCTAGCATATGGCGGGTCCCAGCCGCCACTCACAGTCTGTGGCCTATCAACCTTAAAAATCAGCCCGCCCTCTTTATTCGCTAATCTCACTCCGAACTGTAGGCCCATAGCGACCAAAAGTAGACGGTACAGTCTGGAAGACAGACACTTTATCGAGGCGGAAGTGGACAGACTCCTGCGGGAAGGCATTATTGAATGCAGTACCAGTCCGTGGCGTGCCCAAGTAGTCATAGTTAAAAATAGCGAAAAGAAACGGATGGTAATTGACTACAGCCAGACTGTTAATATTTATACCCAGCTGGACGCCTACCCTTTACCCCGCATATCAGAAATGGTCAACCAGATTGCGCAATACCGAGTCTTCTCGACTATCGACCTCAAATCCGCGTATCACCAGCTCCCCATTAGAACGGAGGACCGCCCATACACCGCCTTTGAGGCGAACGGGCGCCTCTACCATTTTCTCAGAGTGCCCTTCGGGGTAACAAATGGGGTCTCGGTCTTCCAACGCGAGATGGACCGCATGGTTGACAAGAATAAACTACAAGCTACCTATCCCTATCTGGACAATGTCACTATCTGCGGGCACAACCAGCAAGACCACGATCTAAATCTTGCGAGATTTTAAAAAACTGCCCTAAAGCTGAATCTAACCTACAACGAAGACAAATGTGTCTTCAACACAACCCGTCTCTGTATCCTCGGCTGTGTGGTGGAAGATGGGGTAATTGGACCGGACCCTGACTGATTACGCCCCCTAAAGGAACTGCCCCTGCCACACAATCCCAAAGCTTTAAAAAGGTGCCTGGGATTTTTTTCGTATTATGCCCAATGGGTGCCCAATTACTCTGATAAGGCCCGACCCCTCATTAAATCGACGTCCTTCCCACTATCAGCTGAAGCTCGGGAGGCTTTCACCAGTATCAAACAGGACATTGAAAGGGCTGCACTGTGTGCAGTGGACGAAAGCATTCCCTTTCAAGTCAAAAGCGATGCATCAGACTTTGCCTTAGCTGCGACCCTCAATCAGGCTGGGAGACCTGTGGCCTTCTTCTCCCGAACCCTTCAGGGACCTGAAATCAGGCACTCTTCTGTCGAGAAGGAGGCACAGGCTATAGTGGAGGCAGTGCGGCACTGGAGACACTACCTAGCCGGCAAACGTTTCACCCTGCTCACCGACCAGCGGTCGGTGGCTTTCATGTTTAATAACAAAGGGGGAAAATCAAGAATGACAAAATACTCAGGTGGAGGATCGAACTATCCACGTTCGACTATGATATTATGTACAGGCCGGGAGCCCTTAATGAACCCCCAGACGCCCTATTGCGGGGAATGTGTGCCAGCATTCATACAGACAAATTACAGGGTCTCCACAATGACCTCTGTCACCCAGGGGTCACCCGACTATACCATTTTACAAAGTCCCGCAATCCGCCCCACTCTATCGAGGAGGTCAGGGCAATGACCAGAGCCTGCCGCATCTGTGCGGAATGCAAGCCTCGTTTCTACAGGCCTGACCGTGCACACCTTATCAAAGCCACACGGTCATTCGAGTGCCTAAGTCTGGACTTCAAGGGACCCCTTCCCTCTGCCGACCGTAACGTATACTTCCTCAATATCATCGATGAATATTCCCGCTTCCCCTTCGCCATTCCCTGCCCAGACATGACCAGTGCCGCGGTCATCAAGTGTCTCGGTAATCTATTCTGCATGTTTGGCATGCCGAACTACATACACAGCGATAGGGGGACGTCATTCATGAGTGACGAACTGCGCCAGTTCTTGCTCTCAAAGGGGATAGCCACTAGCAGAACCACTAGCTACAACCCCCGGGGTAATGGGCAAGTGGAAAGGGAGAATGCTATTGTTTGGAAGGCTGTCACGTTAGCCTTAAAGTCAAAAGGCCTTCCGACCTCCCGCTGGCAGGAAGTCCTCCCAGACGTGCTCCACTCCATAAGGTCTGTTATGTACAGCCACTAACGCCACCCCTCACGAAAAGATGTTCGTTTTCCCCCGGAAATCTACCTCGGGCATATCTCTACCCGCGTGGCTGACGTCTCCGGGGACAGTACTATTGCGGAAGCACATGAGAGGCCATAAAACAGACCCCCTTGTGGAAAAGGTACAGCTCCTCCATGCAAACCCTCAGTACGCCTATATCGAATACTCTGACAGGCGAGAGGACACTGTTTCCATAAAAGACCTCGCTCCCTCGGGGAGCGGAGAGAACGATGAGAGATTACCCGAGGAAGACCTACACCAAAAAGAGACAGGACGCCCAGAGGTATCAATACCCAACTTTAACCTGGAGGACACTGCAGATAACCTGGAAGACACTGCGGAGGCCCGGACAGCGGAGGAACCAGAATCCACTCCCCTAGAGGCACCCCAACCGGCTTTGCGCCAATCACTGAGAACCGCAAAACCTCCTGACAGACTCACTTATACCAACTTTTAAGAAACATCACCCCGATGGACTAAATCTAAAGAAGGGGTGAATGTAATGAAATCTGCTTGTCTTGATCCTGTATTCGTTTTACACTCATGTATATTACCCTCCCCCACACGGTGTATAGTTTCACTTCCTCTTCCCTGACTTCTCTGACTCATTCCTGTGAGCCAGTCAGTGTGTTGAGATGTTAGCTCTGATCTTAGTGATTAGAAGCCAACTTGTTTAAATCTATAACTTCTAGTTTTGTGGTTATTGAAGGCACATCAATTTTAATCACTAAAGAATACTAGGATGGATCGACTCCTAAAACCAGAGCGTCTGGACTTGGATCCACATTCTGCTGAAGCATCAAATCAATTTGGACACTGGCTCAAATGCTTCGAACTCTTCGCGAGGGCCTCATCCGCTAGCGAGGTAGATAAACTGAGTCTCTAGACTACTCGCGTTAATCATCGGATTTATTCGTTCATCCGGGACGCCACCTCTTACACGGAGGCCATCACTATCCTGAAGGCCCAATACCAGAGGCCAGTAAACGAAGTGTACGCCAGACATCTGCTGGCTACACGCAGGCAGCGACCTGAGGAATCAATGGACGATTTCTTACAGGGCCTAAAGGACTTGGTCCGGGACTGTAACTGCAAGGCCGTGACGGCCAACGTGTACTCTGACGAATTGGTCCGCGATTCCTTCATCACGGGCCTCAAATCGAATTATATCCGGCAGAGACTGCTGGAGAAGGAGGTCCTGGACTTAAAAAAGGCAGTGGCCACTGCGCGATCGCTGGACGTGGCCCAGAAAAACTCTGACTCTTATTCTTCCGGCCATGTGGCCCTCACCGCCTCGTGTGCGCCGAGCGGGCCGCCATCTTGGAATCAGCCATCTTCCCCATCCAGGTCTCAGACCAGCTCTGCACCGCCGGAGTCCCCACACAGAAGTTCACCCAGGAGTCCTACTACAGCGGCAATGTCTCGAGGCCCGAAATGCTACTTCTGCGGCCAGGCCAAGCACCCCAGACAACGATGCCCAGCGAAGGAAGCTACATGCTTCAAATGTAAGAAAAAGGGGCATTTTAGCAAAGTCTGCAGGGGGAATCCGATTTCCAACTCCGTCACCGCCTCGTGCGTGCCGCCATCTTGGGATCCGCCATCTTTTCCCGACTCAACGGCCGCCCAGGGCCCAACAGTGGCTTCGATCACGGTGGATCAATCCAGGCCATACCCGTTGACAAAATCTATGATGGACATACAGGTAAACGGGAATTTAACTAAATGTTTAATTGACTGTGGGAGTACCGAGAGTTTTATCCACCCTAGCCTGGTACGGCGGCACTCATTAACGGTAACCCCTACACGGAGCAGAATTGCTATGGCTGCTAAGCCCCACACTTCGGACATTTTGGGCTACTGTGTGGTAACACTGACTGTAAAAGGCACGGACTACAAGGATTTTAAACTCCTCGTGATGCCAGAACTCTGTGTTAATGTAATCTTGGGCCTGGACTTCCAGTGCCACCACGAAAGTGTCACGCTAGCATATGGCGGGTCCCAGCCGCCACTCACAGTCTGTGGCCTATCAACCTTAAAAATCAGCCCGCCCTCTTTATTCGCTAATCTCGCTCCGAACTGTAGGCCCATAGCGACCAAAAGTAGACGGTACAGTCTGGAAGACAGACACTTTATCGAGGCGGAAGTGGACAGACTCCTGCGGGAAGGCATTATTGAATGCAGTACCAGTCCGTGGCGTGCCCAAGTAGTCATAGTTAAAAATAGCGAAAAGAAACGGATGGTAATTGACTACAGCCAGACTGTTAATATTTATACCCAGCTGGACGCCTACCCTTTACCCCGCATATCAGAAATGGTCAACCAGATTGCGCAATACCGAGTCTTCTCGACTATCGACCTCAAATCCGCGTATCACCAGCTCCCCATTAGAACGGAGGACCGCCCATACACCGCCTTTGAGGCGAACGGGCGCCTCTACCATTTTCTCAGAGTGCCCTTCGGGGTAACAAATGGGGTCTCGGTCTTCCAACGCGAGATGGACCGCATGGTTGACAAGAATAAACTACAAGCTACCTATCCCTATCTGGACAATGTCACTATCTGCGGGCACAACCAGCAAGACCACGATCTAAATCTTGCGAGATTTTTAAAAACTGCCCTAAAGCTGAATCTAACCTACAACGAAGACAAATGTGTCTTCAACACAACCCGTCTCTGTATCCTCGGCTGTGTGGTGGAAGATGGGGTAATTGGACCGGACCCTGACTGATTACGCCCCCTAAAGGAACTGCCCCTGCCACACAATCCCAAAGCTTTAAAAAGGTGCCTGGGATTTTTTTCGTATTATGCCCAATGGGTGCCCAATTACTCTGATAAGGCCCGACCCCTCATTAAATCGACGTCCTTCCCACTATCAGCTGAAGCTCGGGAGGCTTTCACCAGTATCAAACAGGACATTGAAAGGGCGGCACTGTGTGCAGTGGACGAAAGCATTCCCTTTCAAGTCAAAAGCGATGCATCAGACTTTGCCTTAGCTGCGACCCTCAATCAGGCTGGGAGACCTGTGGCCTTCTTCTCCCGAACCCTTCAGGGACCTGAAATCAGGCACTCTTCTGTCGAGAAGGAGGCACAGGCTATAGTGGAGGCAGTGCGGCACTGGAGACACTACCTAGCCGGCAAACGTTTCACCCTGCTCACCGACCAGCGGTCGGTGGCTTTCATGTTTAATAACAAAGGGGGAAAATCAAGAATGACAAAATACTCAGGTGGAGGATCGAACTATCCACGTTCGACTATGATATTATGTACAGGCCGGGAGCCCTTAATGAACCCCCAGACGCCCTATTGCGGGGAATGTGTGCCAGCATTCATACAGACAAATTACAGGGTCTCCACAATGACCTCTGTCCCAGGGGTCACCCGACTATACCATTTTACAAAGTCCCGCAATCCGCCCCACTCCATCGAGGAGGTCAGGGCAATGACCAGAGCCTGCCGCATCTGTGCGGAATGCAAGCCTCGTTTCTACAGGCCTGACCGTGCACACCTTATCAAAGCCACACGGTCATTCGAGTGCCTAAGTCTGGACTTCAAGGGACCCCTTCCCTCTGCCGACCGTAACGTATACTTCCTCAATATCATCGATGAATATTCCCGCTTCCCCTTCGCCATTCCCTGCCCAGACATGACCAGTGCCACGGTCACCAAGTGTCTCTGTAATCTATTCTGCATGTTTGGCATGCCGAACTACATACACAGCGATAGGGGGACGTCATTCATGAGTGACGAACTGCGCCAGTTCTTGCTCTCAAAGGGGATAGCCACTAGCAGAACCACTAGCTACAACCCCCGGGGTAATGGGCAAGTGGAAAGGGAGAATGCTATTGTTTGGAAGGCTGTCACGTTAGCCTTAAAGTCAAAAGGCCTTCCGACCTCCCGCTGGCAGGAAGTCCTCCCAGACGTGCTCCACTCCATAAGGTCTGTTATGTACAGCCACTAACGCCACCCCTCACGAAAAGATGTTCGTTTTCCCCCGGAAATCTACCTCGGGCATATCTCTACCCGCGTGGCTGACGTCTCCGGGGACAGTACTATTGCGGAAGCACATGAGAGGCCATAAAACAGACCCCCTTGTGGAAAAGGTACAGCTCCTCCATGCAAACCCTCAGTACGCCTATATCGAATACTCTGACAGGCGAGAGGACACTGTTTCCATAAAAGACCTTGCTCCCTCGGGGAGCGGAGAGAACGATGAGAGATTACCCGAGGAAGACCTACACCAAAAAGAGACAGGACGCCCAGAGGTATCAATACCCAACTTTAACCTGGAGGACACTGCAGATAACCTGGAAGACACTGCGGAGGCCCGGACAGCGGAGGAACCAGAATCCACTCCCCTAGAGGCACCCCAACCGGCTTTGCGCCAATCACTGAGAACCGCAAAACCTCCTGACAGACTCACTTATACCAACTTTTAAGAAACATCACCCCGATGGACTAAATCTAAAGAAGGGGTGAATGTAATGAAATCTGCTTGTCTTGATCCTGTATTCGTTTTACACTCATGTATATTACCCTCCCCCACACGGTGTATAGTTTCACTTCCTCTTCCCTGACTTCTCTGACTCATTCCTGTGAGCCAGTCAGTGTGTTGAGATGTTAGCTCTGATCTTAGTGATTAGAAGCCAACTTGTTTAAATCTATAACTTCTAGTTTTGTGGTTATTGAAGGCACATCACACACCCTGTACAACCTGCTCCATCACATCACTCCACACACACCCTGTACAACCTGCTCCATCACATCACTCCACACACCCTGTACAACCTGCTCCATCACATCACTCCACACAAACCCTGTACAACCTGCTCCATCACATCACTCCACACACACCCTGTACAACCTGCTCCATTTCATCACTCCACACACACCCTGTACAGCCTGCTCCATCACATCACTCCACACACACCCTGTACAACCTGCTACATCACATCACTCCTCACACACCCTGTACAACCTGCTCCATCACATCACTCCACACACACCCTGTACAACCTGCTCCATCACATCACTCCACACACACCCTGTACAACCTGCTCCATCACATCACTCCACACACACCCTGTACAACCTGCTCCATCACATCACTCCACACACACCCTGTACAACCTGCTCCATCACATCACTCCACACACACCCTGTACAACATGCTCCATCACATCACTCCACACACACCCTGTACAACCTGCTCCATCACATCACTCCACACACACCCTATACAACCTGCTCCATCACATCACTCCACACAAACCCTGTACAACCTGCTCCGTCACATCACTCCACACACACCCTGTACAACATGCTCCATCACATCACTCCACACACACCCTGTACACTCTCTCTCACTCTCTCTCTCACACAGTCTCTCTCTCACACTCTCTCTCTCACACTCACTCTCTCTCTCTCTCTCTCTCTCACACTCACTCTCTCTCTCTCTCTCTCTCTCTCACACTCTCTCTCTCTCTCTCTCTCGCACTCTCTCTCTCTCTCGCACTCTCTCTCTCGCACTCTCTCTCTCACACACTCTCTCTCTCTCACACACTCTCTCTCTCTCTTTCTCACACTCTCTCTCTCTCTCACTCTCTCTCTCTCAATTCAATTCAAATCGCTTTATTGGCATGAATGATAAGGTACATCTTATGTTGCCAAAGCATGGAAAACATTCATGGTTGTACACAAAAATACAGATCTATCCATACAGTGTATAAACAGATATATCCCTGAGTGTATAAATATACATTCATATAATTTTTGTATATACTCTTTTCTTATATTTAGTGGTTGTCCCTCTGTTTATGGCAAGCTGTAACATAGTGTGCCGCTAAGGTTACACAATTTCTCTCTTCCCCTAGTAGGTATGGGAGTTTTTTGTCGTCATTCAAATTTCTGAATTCCGGGCATATTTTTGTAAATTTTGGGTAGAAATTCTCCCTTATGCCCTGATATTTTCTACAAGCTGTGAGGAAGTGCATCTCTGTCTCCACCACTCCCTGACTGCAGTGAGAGCATATCCTGTCCTCTCTTGGTAGCCGGGTCTGTCTGTGTCTGCCTTTTTCGATCGCCAGGCTATGTTCACTAAGTCTGTACCTTGTCAAGGTTTTTCTCAGTTTGCTATCCTTTACCATGGTCAGGTATTCAGCCATGTTGTATTGTCTGTTTAGGGCCAAGTAGCAATTGAGTTTGTTTTGGGTTTTTATTGTTTCTGCCCAATATGACACGTATTTTTCCTTTTGCTTAGTGACAATTGTGTTGGGTCGAATTCTCTGTGCTACGATGTCACTGTGCTGGGGCTGGTTATTGTTAGTAGTGTTAGTGGTTGCTTCACTGAGTCCCAGGACTAGTTGACTGAGGGTATTCTTCTTTATGGTCCTCTCTTGGCATTTCAAGGCTTCGTAATGACAGCAGTGGGGGTTGCTCATTTTTAGGTGTTCCAAAATTTGGTGGCTCTTTTATGGATAGTAATTATTAATGGATATTGGCCTAGTTCTGCCCTGCATGCATTGTTTACGGTTTTCCTTTGAGTCCGGAGGATACTTTTACAGAATTCTGCATGTAGGATCTCAATTGGGTGTTTGTCCCATTTTGCAAATTCTTGTTGTGTTAGCGGTCCCCACATCTCACTGCCATAGAGTGCAATTGGTTCAATTACTGATTTAAAAATTTTGAGCCAAATGCTAATTGGGATTTCTATTTGGATTGATCTTTTAATGGCATAGAAAGCCCTTCTAGCTTTCTCTTTCAGTTCATTCACAGCCAGATGAAAATTTCCCGTAGAGCTGATTTTTAAGCCCAAGTATGTGTAGTTAGTGGTTTGTTCAATTTTAGTTGTTCCTAGTGTGAAATTTATTCTGGGTCCCTGATGTCTGGATCTTTGCTGGAACACAAGGACTTTGGTTTTTTGGGGGTTTATTGTCAGGGCCCAGGTCTGACAGAATGACTCCAGCAGATCCAGGTTCTGCTGTAGACCCTCCTTAGTTGGTGACAGCAGAACCAGGTCATCTGCATAGAGGAGGAATTTAACCTTGGATTCATATAGGGTGAGGCCGGGTGCTGTAGATTGTTCAAGTAGTTTTGCCAACTCATTTATGTAAATATTAAAGAGTGTCGGTGAGATGGGCGAGATCACACCACGCCCCTGTGGCAAGTATTTTGTTTGTTTGTCTCCAATTTTAACTGCACATTTATTGTTTGTATACATTGATTTAATTACATCATATGTTTTTCCCCCTACACCACTTTCAATAAGTTTCAAGAATAGACCGTCGTGCCAGATGGAATCGAAAGCCTTCTGGAAATCTATAAAGCAGGCAAAAATTTTGCTTTTGTTTTGATGAACATGTTTGTCAATTAGGGTCTGTAGGGTGAAGATATGATCTGATGTTCTATAGTTTGGTAGGAATCCAATTTGGCTTTTACTCAAGACATTGTGCTCCTCAAGGAAGTTTATAAGTCTTTTGTTTATGATACTACAGAAAACCTTCCCCAGGTTACTGTTTACACAGATGCCTCGATAGTTATTTGGGTCAACTTTGTCCCCACTTTTGTATATGGGCGTTATGAGTCCTTTGTTCCAGATATCAGGGAAGTAACCGACACTCAAAACCAAGTTGAAGAGTTTCAGTATAGCCAATTTCATTTTATCGTCCGTGTGTTTAATCATCTCGCTTAGGATGCCGTCTGCACCGTAAGCTTTTCCTGGTCGCAGGTCCTTGAGTTTTTCAATTAGCTCTTTTTCAGATATTATGGGGTCTATCGGGTTTTGGTTATCTTTTATGGCAAATTCTAGCTTTGCCAGTTTTTCGCATATTTGGTATTGCTCTGGGCTTAGTGTGTTTTTCTGGTATAATTTTTCAAAATGGTTTTCCCATGTGTCTCTGTTTTGAATGGCCAATTCGTCGTGTTGTTTTTTGTGTAATGTATTCCAGTTGTCCCAGAAACAATTGGAATCAATGGATTCCTCAATGGAGATGAGTGTATTCTTAATATACTGCTCTTTCTTGGTTCTGAGTGTGCGTTTGTATTGTGTTAGTGCCTGACAATAAGTAAGGCGTAATTCCTCGTTTTCTGCTTGTCTGTGTTTTTGGTTTGATATTTTTCTGAGTTTTTTCCTCATGTTCTGGCAATCGGAGTCAAACCATTTTTCGTAGTTTTTTGTTTTGGGTTTGTTCTTGCGAACTTTCAAGTTTGACATTGATGCCAA
>NC_140988.1:212465394-212480394 GCF_052327205.1 Somniosus microcephalus
TCTCACACTCTCTCTCACTCTCTCTCTCACACTCTCTCTCTCACACTCTCACACTCTCTCTTTCTCTCTCACAATTTTTTTTCAATTTCAATTCAAATGCTTTATTGGCATGAAAGTTTACAGGGAACCATGTTGCCAAAGCTTACATAACAAAAAGTACAGGTTTCCAACATTCTGTAGGTGTCAAACGTTTTTGACCCTCGTTGGGTACAGACAGTATTAATTTAAACAGTCGTTGACCCTCGTTGGGGGCATTCAGTATTAATTTAAAACAGTCGTTGGGTACATTCGGTATTGATTTAAACATTTTTAGCATATATATGCTATGGGTGTGCTCATTAGTCACTCAATGTTCCTCAGGTTGTGACATGTTGTTACATATTGGGCACCAAGATATGGTCTGTCTCCCTCCCCCAGGACTATTCTTAATTTTGACAGGTCATCCAATTCTTTGAAATCTGGGGTTGTAAGGCTGAGCTTGTCAAAATATATGTTTCTTGTCTCGTTGAATTTTTCGCATTTTAGGAGGAAGTGCACCTCTGTCTCAACCTCGCCGGCCAGACAGTGATCACATATTCTATTTTCTTTAGGTTGCCAGGATTTCTTGTATCGTCCTTTTTCAATTGCCAGTTGGTGGTCGCTTAGTCTGTATCTGGTGAGGGTCTGTCTCTGTTTTGTGTCTCTGATGGTCGAGAGATAGTCTGCCAGTTTATATTCTCTTTTTAGGGCCCGGTAGCATTCTAATCTGCTTTGGCTTTTGGTTATTGTGTTCCAATGTTCCAGGTAGGTTTCTTTGCATTGTTTAATGATATGGTTCACTCGGATTGGTGTTTGGGGAGCAGTGTTGGTCTGGGACTGGTCAGGGTCCGGCTGGGTAGGAGAACTTAGTTTCAGTAACAACTGACTCAGGGGACTCGTTTCTGGGTTCAGCTCTTGGGTCTGGAGGGCTTTGAAATGAAGGGTGTCTGGGGAACTAGATTTGAGGTGATTTAGAAAGTTTAGTGCTCGTTTTTGGATGTTTATCATCAGTGGGTATCTGCCTAGTTCGGCTCTACATGCATTTGTTGGTGTTTTCCTTTGGGTGCGAAGAATGCTTCGGCAAAATTCTGCATGTAGGGCTTCTATTGTGTGTTTTTCCCATTTAGTGTAGCTATGGTGATTGAGTGGGCCCCATACTTCACTACCATACAGCGCAATGGGCAGGATTATACTATCAAATATTTTGAGCCAGATTTTGATTGGAATTTGGATGTTGTAGAATTTTCTTTTTATTGCATATAGGGCTCTTCGGGCTTTTTCTTTTAGTGCATTCACTGCTATGTTGAAGCTCCCTGATGCTGTAATGGTTAGACCAAGGTAAGTGTAGCTCATAGTGTGTCCTATGATGGTATCACAGAGTAAACTGGTATTTGTTTTCCTGACATCTGGGCCTTTTTTGAAAAATCATGATGTTGGTTTTCTTTAGATTTACTGTCAGGGCCCAATTTTGGCAGTATTTGTCGAGTAGGTCTAAATGTTGCTGTAATCCCTGTTCTGTGGGAGACAGCAGAACCAGGTCGTCTGCATAGAACAGGGACCTCACTTCCCCATCCAGGAGACAGAGACCCGGTGACTCGCTTTGCTCCAGCTTGTCTGCTAACTCATTTATGTATATGTTGAACAGGGTCGGACTCAAGTTGCAACCCTGCCGGACGCCTCTTCTCTGGGTGAAGAAACCGGTGCGTTTGTCTCCAATTTTGACACCGCATTTATTTTTCAGATACATCGATTTAATAAGGTCATAGACTTTGCCGCCTCTCTCTCTCTCTCGCACACTCACTCACTCTCTCTCTCTCTCTCGCACACTCACTCACTCTCTCTCTCTCTCTCGCACACTCACTCACTCTCTCTCTCTCTCGCACACTCACTCACTCTCTCTCTCTCGCACACTCACTCACTCTCTCTCTCTCTCGCACACTCACTCACTCTCTCTCTCTCGCACACTCACTCACTCTCTCTCTCTCGCACACTCACTCTCTCTCTCTCTCTCGCACACTCACTCACTCTCTCGCACACTCACTCACTCTCTCTCACGCACACTCACTCACTCTCTCGCACACTCACTCACTCTCTCTCTCACACTCACTCTCTCTCTCGCACACTCACTCACTCTCTCGCACACTCACTCACTCTCTCTCTCGCACACTCACTCTCTCTCTCACACTCACTCTCTCGCACACACTCACTCTCACACTCTCACTCTCTCTCTCGCACACTCATTCACTCTCTCTCTCGCACACTCATTCACTCTCTCTCTCGCACACTCATTCACTCTCTCTCTCGCACACTCACTCACTCTCTCTCGCACACTCACTCACTCTCTCTCTCTCTCTCTCGCACACTCACTCACTCTCTCTCTCTCGCACACTCACTCACTCTCTCTCTCTCGCACACTCACTCACTCTCTCTCTCTCGCACACTCACTCACTCTCTCTCTCGCACACTCACTCACTCTCACTCTCGCACAATCACTCACTCTCTCTCTCGCACGCTCACTCCCTCTCTCTCTCGCACGCTCACTCACTCTCTCTCTCGCACGCTCACTCACTCTCTCTCTCGCACGCTCACTCACTCTCTCGCATGCTCACTCACTCTCTCTCTCGCACGCTCACTCTCTCTCTCGCACGCTCACTCTCTCTCTCTCGCACACTCACTCTCTCTCTCGCACACTCACTCTCTCTCTCGCACACTCACTCTCTCTCTCTCGCACACTCTCTCTCTCTCTCTCGCACACTCTCTCTCTCTCTCTCTCGCACACTCTCTCTCTCTCTCTCGCACACTCTCTCTCTCTCTCGCACACTCTCTCTCTCTCGCACACTCACTCACTCTCTCTCTCGCACTCACTCACTCTCTCTCGCACACTCACTCACTCTCTCTCTCGCACACTCTCTCTCTCTCTCGCACACTCACTCTCTCTCTCGCACACTCACTCTCTCTCGCACACTCACTCTCTCTCGCACACTCACTCTCTCTCTCGCACACTCACTCTCTCTCGCACTCTCTCTCTCTCTCGCACACTCACTCACTCTCTCTCGCACACTCACTCACTCTCTCGCACACTCACTCTCTCTCGCACACTCACTCTCTCTCGCACACTCACTCTCTCTCGCACACTCACTCTCTCTCTCGCACACTCTCTCTCTCTCTCGCACTCTCTCTCTCTCGCACTCACTCACTCTCTCTCTCGCACACTCACTCACTCTCTCTCTCGCACACTCACTCACTCTCTCTCACTCACTCTCTCTCTCTCGCACACTCACTCTCTCTCTCTCTCGCACACTCACTCACTCTCTCTCTCTCTCGCACACTCACTCACGCTCTCTCTCGCACACTCACTCACTCTCTCTCTCGCACACTCACTCACTCTCTCTCTCGCACACTCACTCACTCTCTCTCTCGCACACTCACTCACTCTCTTGCTCGCAGACTCACTCACTCTCTCTCTCGCACACTCACTCACTCTCTCTCTCGCGCTCACTCACTCTCTCTCGCGCACTCACTCACTCTCTCTCTCGCACTCACTCACTCTCTCTCGCGCACTCACTCACTCTCTCGCACACTCACTCACTCTCTCGCACACTCACTCACTCTCTCGCACACTCACTCACTCTCTCTCGCACACTCTCTCTCTCTCTCGCACTCTCGCACACTCACTCACTCTCTCTCGCACACTCACTCACTCTCTCGCACACTCACTCACTCTCTCTCTCGCACACTCACTCACTCTCTCTCTCGCACACTCACTCATTCTCTCTCGCACACTCACTCACTCTCTCTCGCACACTCACTCACGCTCTCTCTCGCACACTCACTCACTCTCTCTCTCGCACACTCACTCACTCTCTCTCTCGCACACTCACTCACTCTCTCTCTCGCACACTCACTCACTCTCTCCCTCGCACACTCACTCACTCTCTCTCGCAGACTCACTCACTCTCTCTCTCGCACACTCACTCTCTCTCTCTCGCGCACTCACTCACTCTCTCGCACTCACTCACTCTCTCTCGCACTCACTCACTCTCTCTCTCGCACACTCACTCACTCTCTCTCTCGCACACTCACTCACTCTCTCTCGCACACTCTCTCTCTCTCTCGCACACTCTCTCTCTCTCGCACTCTCTCTCTCTCTCGCACACTCTCTCTCTCTCTCGCACACTCTCTCTCTCTCTCGCACACTCTCTCTCTCTCTCGCACACTCACTCTCTCTCTCGCACACTCACTCACCCTCTCTCTCGCACACTCACTCACTCTCTCTCTCGCACACTCACTCACTCTCTCTCTCGCACACTCACTCACTCTCTCTCTCTCTCGCACTCACTCACTCTCTCTCTCGCACACTCACTCACTCTCTCTCTCGCACACTCACTCTCTCTCTCGCACACTCACTCCCTCTCCCTCTCTCACACACTCACTCCCTCTCCCTCTCGCACACTCACTCTCTATCTCTCGCACACTCACTCACTCTCTCTCTCTCGCACACTCACTCACTCTCTCTCGCACACTCACTCACTCTCTCTCTCTCGCACACTCACTCACTCTCTCTCTCTCTCGCACACTCACTCACTCTCTCTCTCTCTCTCACACTCACTCTCTCTCTCGCACACTCACTCTCTCTCTCTCGCACACTCACTCACTCTCTCTCGCACACTCACTCTCTCTCCCTCGCACACTCACTCACTCTCTCTCCCTCGCACTCACTCACTCTCTCTCGCGCACTCACTCTCTCTCTCGCGCACTCACTCTCTCTCGCGCGCACTCACTCTCTCTCTCGCGCGCACTCACTCTCTCTCTCGCGCGCACTCACTCTCTCTCTCGCGCGCACTCACTCTCTCTCTTGCGCGCATTCACTCTCTCTCTCTCGCGCACTCACTCTCTCTCTCTCGCGCACTCTCTCTCTCTCGCGCAATCTCTCTCTCTCGTGCACTCTCTCTCTCTCGCGCACTCTCTCTCTCTCTCTCTCTCGCGCACTCACTCTCTCTCTCTCTCGCGCACTCACTCTCTCTCTCTCGCGCACTCACTCTCTCTCTCGCGCACTCACTCTCTCTCGCGCACTCACTCTCTCTCGCGCACTCACTCTCTCTCGCGCACTCACTCTCTCTCGCGCACTCACTCTCTCTCTCTCCCGCGCACTCACTCTCTCTCTCGCGCACTCACTCACTCTCTCTCGCGCACTCACTCACTCTCTCTCGCGCACTCACTCTCTCTCTCTCTCTCGCGCACTCACTCTCTCTCTCTCTCTCGCGCGCACTCACTCTCTCTCTCGCGCGCACTCACTCTCTCTCTCGCGCGCACTCACTCTCTCTCTCTCGCGCACTCACTCTCTCGCGCGCACTCACTCTCTCTCTCTCGCGCACTCACTCTCTCTCTCTCGCGCACTCACTCTCTCTCTCTCGCGCAATCTCTCTCTCTCGCGCACTCTCTCTCTCGCGCACTCACTCTCTCTCTCTCGCGCACTCTCTCTCTCTCTCTCGCGCACTCACTCTCTCTCTCTCTCTCTCGCGCACTCACTCTCTCTCTCGCACTCTCGCGCACTCACTCTCTCTCTCTCTCTCTCTCGCGCACTCACTCTCTCTCTCGCACACTCTCTCTCTCTCTCTCTCGCGCACTCACTCTCTCGCGCACTCACTCACTCTCTCTCTCGCGCACTCACTCTCTCTCTCGCGCACTCACTCTCTCTCTCGCGCACTCACTCTCTCTCTCTCCCGCGCACTCACTCTCTCTCTCTCTCTCGCGCACTCACTCACTCTCTCTCGCGCACTCACTCACTCTCTCTCGCGCACTCTCTCTCTCTCTCTCGCGCACTCACTCTCTCTCTCTCTCGCGCACTCACTCTCTCTCTCTCTCGCGCACTCACTCTCTCTCTCTCTCGCGCACTCACTCTCTCTCTCCCTCTCGCGCACTCACTCTCTCTCTCTCGCGCACTCACTCTCTCTCTCTCGCTCACTCACTCTCTCTCTCTCTCTCGCGCACTCACTCTCTCTCTCGCGCACTCACTCTCTCTCTCGCGCACTCACTCTCTCTCTCTCGCGCACTCACTCTCTCTCTCGCACTCACTCTCTCTCTCTCTCTCGCACACTCACTCTCTCTCGCGCACTCACTCTCTCTCTCTCGCGCGCTCACTCTCTCTCGCGCACTCACTCTCTCTCTCGCGCACTCACTCTCTCTCTCGCGCACTCACTCTCTCTCTCTCTCGCGCACTCACTCTCTCTCTCGCGCACTCTCTCTCTCTCGCGCACTCACTCTCTCTCGCGCACTCACTCTCTCTCGCGCACTCACTCTCTCTCGCGCACTCACTCTCTCTCTCTCGCGCACTCTCTCTCTCGCGCACTCTCTCTCGCGCACTCACTCTCTCTCTCGCGCACTCACTCTCTCTCTCGCGCACTCACTCTCTCTCTCTCTCGCGCACTCACTCTCTCTCTCTCTCGCGCACTCACTCTCTCTCTCTCTCTCGCGCACTCACTCTCTCTCTCTCTCTCGCGCACTCACTCAGTTCAGTTCAGTTCAAATGCTTTATTGGCATGAAAGTTTACAGAGAACCATATTGCCAAAGCTTACATAGCAAAAAGGTACAGTTTTCCAACATTCTGTAGGTGTCAATCGATTTGACATTTGTTGGGTATATACAATATTACTTTTAAACAATATTAATTTTAAACAGTCTTTCTACTTCATTTGGTACGTTCAATATTAATTTTAAACAGTCTTACTTTTAAACAGTCCTCAGGTTGTGACATGTTGTTACATATTTAGCCCCAAGGTATGGTCTGTCTCCTTCTCCTAGGACTAATCTCAATTTTGACAGATCATCCAATTCCTTGAAATCTGGGGTTGTTTGGCTTAGCTTGTTGAATAATATGTTTCTTGATGTGTTGAATTTTTCGCATTTTAGGAGGAAATGCATTTCTGTTTCAACCTCGCCAGCCAGACATTGATCGCATATTCTATTCTCTCTAGGCTGCCAGGATTTCTTGTATCTGCCTTTTTCAATTTCCAGTTGGTTGTCGCTTAGTCTGTACCTGGTGAGGGTCTGTCTCTGTTTTGTGTCTCTGATGGTCGTGAGGTAGTCTGCCAGTTTATATTCTCTTTTTAGGGCCCGGTAACATTCTAATCTGCTTTGGCTTTCGGTTATTTTGTTCCAATGTTCCAGGTAGGTTTCTTTGCATTTTTTAATGATTTGGTTCACTCGGATTGGTGTTTGGACGGCTGTGTTGGTCTGGGGCTGGTCAGGGTCCGGCTGAGTACTTAGTTTCAGTAGCAGCTGACTCAGGGGACTCTTTTCTGGGTTTAGCTCTTGGGTCTGAAAGGCTTTGAAATGAAGGGTGTCTGGGGAGCTAGATTTGAGGTGATTTAGGAAGTTTAGTGCTCGTTTTTGGATGTTTATTATCAGTGGGTATCTGCCTAGTTCGGCTCTGCATGCATTTGTTGGCGTTTTTCTTTGGGTGCGAAGGATGCTTCGGCAGAATTCTGCATGTAGGGCTTCTATTGTGTGTTTTTCCCATTTAGTGTAGCTTTGGTGATTTAGCGGGCCCCATACTTCACTACCGTACAGTGCAATGGGCAGGATTATGCTGTCAAAAATTTTGAGCCAGATTTTGATTGGGATTTGGATGTTGTAGAATTTTCTTTTTATTGCATATAGGGCTCTTCGGGCTTTTTCTTTTAGTGCATTCACTGCTATGCTGAAGCTCCCTGATGCTGTAATAGTTAGACCAAGGTAGGTGTAGCTCATAGTGTGTCCTATAGTGGTATCACTGAGGGTAAACTGGTATTTGTTTTCCTGACATCTGGGTCTTTTCTGAAAAATCATGATGTTGGTTTTCTTTAGATTTACTGTTAGAGCCCAATTTTGGCAGTATTTGTCGAGTAGGTCTAGTTGTTGCTGTAATCCCTGTTCTGTGGGAGACAGCAGAACCAGGTCGTCCGCATAGAACAGGGACTTCACTTCTCCATCCAGGAGACGGAGACCTGGTGACTCGCTTTGCTCCAGCATGTCTGCTAATTCATTTATGTATATGTTGAACAGGGTCGGGCTCAAATTGCAGCCCTGCCGGACGCCTCTTCTCTGGGTGAGGAAATCGGTGCGTTTGTCTCCAATTTTGACCCCGCATTTGTTTTTCAGATACATTGATTTAATAAGGTCATAGACTTTGCCCCCTATTCCACACTGAAGAAGTTTATAATAGAGCCCTTCGTGCCATATAGAGTCAAAGGCTTTCTTGAAGTCGATGAAACAGGCGAATATTTTCCCATTTTTTGTTTGGTGTTTATGTTTTTCAATGAGGGTGTGAAGGGTATAGATATGGTCGGCGGTGCGGTGTTTTGGAAGAAAGCCTATTTGGTTTTATCTGAGGATATTATGTTTGTTAAGAAAATCAAGTAATCTACTATTTAGAATACTGCAGAATAACTTCCCTAGACAACTGTTGACACAGATGCCGCGGTAGTTATTTGGGTCTGATTTGTTTCCACTTTTATATATGGGGGAGATTAGTCCTTGGCACCAGATATCGGGAAAACAGCCTGAGCGTAATATGATGTTGAATAGTTTGAGTATCGCACCCTGCATCTCCATATTGCTGAACTTTAGCATTTCATTTTTGATGTTGTCTGGGCCACAGGCTTTCTTTAGGTGGAGAGATTTTGTTTTTGTGGCCAGTTCTTTCCATGTGATTGGGGAGTCTAGAGGGTTTTGGTTGTCTTTAATTGTTGCTTCTAATGTGTGGAGTTTTTCTGTGACCTGATGTTGACTTGGGTTTGTTTTGTTTATTGGGATGTCTTTGTAGAGGTTTTCAAAATGTGTTCTCCAGATGTCGCCATCTTGGATTGGTAATGCTTGCAATTGTGTTGTACTCAGGTTATTCCACATTTCCCAGAATTGTTTTGGATTGGTGGAGTTTTCAATTTCTTCGAGTATTTTGTGGGTATAGTTTTGTGTTTTGTTCCTAATGGTGTGTTTATATCTTTTGAGGGTTTCATTGTATCTAGTACGTAGGTCCGGATTGTTTGGTTGCCGATGCTTTTGGTTTGATATTTTTCTCAGGTCTTTTCTGGCATTTTTGCATTCGTGGTCAAACCATTTCATATTTTTATTTTGTCTTTTGTGATGCTTCCTCTTCTGTTTCACGAGGTCGGCTTTTACAGCTGCCTCATGGAAGATCATATTTATATCCTCTATGGCCGTGTTTACACCATCTCTGGTGATCTCATATAGATTTTCTTTAAATTTTGAAATTTTACTTGTGAGATCAGGTGAATTTAGTGCTGTGATGAATTTATCTCCACTGTCTGGGGCCCATCTGTATGTCTGGTTTATTTTATGTAGCTTACTGTGTTCCTTTTTTGTGTCTGTAGTTTGGGCAGAAAGTTTAAGGTACACATTTATTTGGTTATGGTCTGAGAGGGGGGATTGCTGCCTGACAGTGAATGCGTTGATATCGCAGGGGTCCAGGTCAGTGATTGTATAGTCCACCACACTAGACCCAAGAGTTGAGGAGTATGTGAGTCTCCCTAGGGAGTCCCCTCTGAACCTACCATTAACTATGTACAGGCCTAAGGCTCGGCAGAGTTGCACTACCTCCCTACCGCTTTTATTTATTTCACGATCAAGGTTGTTCCGATTTGCGATGGCTGGTGTGACATCTAAAGGGGTCTGGCCAAACACATGGTTGTTTCCCTGTGGGTCTATGAAGTCAGGCTCACAACCGGTCCTTGCATTTAGGTCCCCACATATTATCACCTTTCCTTGGGCCTGGAAATGGCTGATTTCCATGTGGAGAGTATCAAATAACTCCTCTTCGAAATATGGCGAATCTATTGGAGGTATGTAGATCGCACATAAGTAAACATCTTTTTTTGCTATTCCTATATTTTTATCTAGTTTTAGCCATACGTGTGATTTCCCCTGTTTTACCGGTGAGATGTGTTTGTCCAGTTCTCCCTTATACCACACCAATATTCCCCCGGAGGTTCTGCCCTTGCGTGTTTTAGTGTTCTTTACTGAGGGCACAATGATTTCATGGTACATTGGAGGACAGTGGGTCGGCATGTCCTTTTGGCACCATGTTTCTGTTAACACAATTATATCAATGTCTTTTATAGCTTTTAGGAATTCAGGGTCTGTACTCTTCATCCCAAAAGTTGAGGAGCGGAGGCCCTGGATATTCCAGCAGCTTATGTGGAAAGAACGCATTTATATAGTTCAATAAAACGAAATAAAATGGACCTATTTTGTGGGATGAGTGTGGAAACACTATTTTCTATAATGCTAAGTGATGATTTAGTATAAATTTCATGAGGCATGCACATATATCTATCTAATAATAGTAATAATACTGATAAGATAACAATAATGATAATGATAAATAACAATATTAATAATTTCTCCGGCTTTCTATCAGGCTGTTCAGCATCGTCATGATCTTTCTCAGTTCTTGGTCTACAGTCTGTGGTCTAGAGGGGGGTCTTGGGTCAGGTATAAAAGCACGGTTCTGTTGTCGGTTTTGTAAAGGGGGGTGGGGGACATTGGTGGTCCTGTTTGGGCTCCCAATGGTAGAGGGGGTGGGAGGGCTGCGTCTTTTGGCAGTGTTTATGAGGTTTCTTGCGAAGACCCACATCCGCTGTTTGAGTAGATGTATTTCGTCATAGAGGTCCCTTGTGTTGATGTTTGGATGATGGGCCAGGGAGACGTTGGGGAGGACAGAACATCTCGTGTCGATCTCCCTGTTGGTGTTGTGGATTATATAGGCTGGGGTGTCCTTTCTGGGCAGTAGTGTGGAGATCACGATCCGCGCCTCGGGGAATTCCCTGCTGGCCTTTTCTGCCATCCTGCTCACCGCCCAAGCCGTGCCTTCCTGTAGGGTGCGTAGGTCGTTCGTGCCTGTGTGGATCACAATCCATTTGGGGCTTCCAAGGGATTCTTTGTTCAGGATCTTCATTGCTTGGCCTGTGTTGCTGCACCATTTTTTCAGGACTTGATGGTCTGGGAACAGCCTCTGGGGGTCCAGAAACTTTCCGTTGGAGTCGGTCAGCAGGACCGCCTGAGGGGCTGGTTTTTCAGACTGGGTAACAGTAGTCTGGGTAGGACTCGCCTGGTGGCTGGTTGTTGGCTGGGTTTCTGGGATATGTTGTGTGGCAGGAGCGGGGTTTGGGGCTTTCGGTGTGTCCTCGTTTGGGGGGGTATCTGTCGGTTTTTGTGTTCCTGTGTGTGAGGACTGGGTAGCAGTAGTCTGGGCATGACTCGACTGAGGGCTGGTTGGAGCGGGGTTTGTGGCTTTCGGTGTGTCTTCGTGTGGGGTGGCATCCGGCGGGTTCTGTGTCCTTGTGTGTGTTGTTTTTGTGTCCTCAGGTTTTTGGACCTTAAGAGGTTTGTGTTGCCTGCTGAGCCTTTCTACGGTCTCCTTCGTTTTGTTTAGTTGAGTACGGAGTTCTTTGATCTCATTTCTTTGCTCCTCTATGGTCTTTCTCAGCTTGTGGATGGTGGACTCGTGTTCCGTTTTTAGCTGTTTGAATTCCTCCTTCAAATTCTTGGCCAGTGTTTCTCTGTATTCGTTGAAATCAAGTTCTAGTTTGGCCAGATTCTCTTTCATCATTTTGTTTTCGTTGAGAGGTGTGGGGGGGGGTGGAGATGTACAGGGAGGTGTTTTCCTCTGCTGGTCTCTCTTCTTCTTCCTCCACTTGGCTCTCCTCATCCTCTGTTCGACTCTCTTTTGCTTCCTGTCCATTGGTCCTCTTTGTGTCTGCCTTAGTTTTCAACTGGGGGAATTCCTTTTCGAAGGTGTCCAGATTTTCCACATTCCCCTGTATCATGATCTTTCTATTTTTGTTGTAGTAGCTTATGGTTAGCAGGGGGTCATCTTTATCTAGGTTTCCATCTTTACATATTTTCAGTCTGCCTCCACTGCCAATACCTTCACTGGAGACGTATGTGTAGTGTTTTTGTAAAGTCTCCTTCCAGGAGGTGACGTATTCGATGTAGAATATGAGGTTGTTCTTCAGCTTAGTCCCTTTGTGTGTGGTATAGTCCACGTAGAGGATTTCTGGGTTATTTTTTAGTGTTGTGTACTTGTATTTTTCCTTTGCTTTATTTTTTGTGCATTGCTCAGGATATATCATTTCCCTGCTCATTGTAGTCGTTTGTTTTTTGTCTCAGATAGATAACTTTTTTTTTCTCTTTTTTGTGTCGTGTTCCACCTTAGCCCACTTTTAGGTCCAAAATTGGGAGTTTTTCAGGGGTTCATCTTTGATATAGCTGCTCTTAAAGGTTTATCTTTCTCTTTTTCTCACAGGCTCTTGGGTTCGGGTAGTTTATCGTTTCTCTCGGGTTTCTATTCCTTTTCCTCGCGGGTTTGTTGTTCTTTTTTCAGGTTTTTTTTTTTTTTCTCGAGCTAAATTTAAATAAAATTAAACTTTTTCCGAACTAACTTTAACTAAAATGAAACTTAGGTAGAGTTAGGTAAAACTTATTTCTCCGGCTTTTTCTCTCCAGCTGGTGTTTCCTCTCCTCTCTCTCTCTCTCTCTCACGCTCTCTCGCTCCGTCTCTCTCTCTCTAGGTGCAGTTACCTCTCTTTGCTCCTTTTCTCCTTTCAGCCGTTTCCCTTCATTCAAATTTCGCGCTCTCAGCTCTCAGCTCCCAACGCTCTCTCCGGGCTTCTGCCCTGGCCCCAGCCCCTCGGCTCGGCTGTGCTGTCCCGGCCCGGTGTTTGTCCGAGTTTCTCCGACCCCGGAGTTTCTCGGGTTTCAGGCCCCGGGCTTGCTCGCTCTCCAGGCCCGACCCGATCCGGCACCCCTACCTCTCCACTCGCCTCTTTGACTGGCTCGGGCCGCTCCTCCCGGTCTGGGTCTACTCCTGTTGCTGCTCGCTCTCCTTCTCTCCGGTGCCTCGCTCGGCCCGGTTCCTCGGGCCTTTCTCCGGCTTCAGGCTCCGTGCTCCGGTTGCTGCTCGGGCTCTGCTCTCTCTCTCTCCCTGTTTTGGAGTTCTCTCTCTCTGTTCCCGGTTTCTCTCTCTCTGTTCCCGGGTTCTCTCTCTCTGTTCCCGGGTTTTCTCTCTCTGTTCCCGGTTTCTCTCTCTCTGCTCGCGGGGTCTCTCTCTCTCTCGACTCTCCCCCCAGTCAGTTCAGAGAGTTCTCTCTCACTCCCCCCGTTTCCCTCTGTCTCACTCCCCACTCTCTCTCGCGCACTCTCTCTCTCTCTCTCTCGCGCACTCACTCTCTCGCGCACTCACTCTCTCTCTCTCTCTCTCGCGCACTCACTCTCTCTCTCTCTCGCGCACTCACTCTCTCTCTCTCTCGCGCACTCACTCTCTCTCTCTCTCTCGCGCACTCACTCTCTCTCTCTCTCTCGCGCACTCACTCTCTCTCTCTCTCTCTCTCGCGCACTCTCTCTCTCTCTCGCGCACTCACTCTCTCTCTCTCTCTCTCGTGCACTCACTCTCTCTCTCTCGCGCACTCACTCTCTCTCTCTCTCTCGCGAACTCACTCTCTCTCTCTCTCGCGCACTCACTCTCTCTCTCGCGCACTCTCTCTCTCTCTCTCGCGCACTCACTCTCTCTCTCTCGCGCACTCACTCTCTCTCTCTCTCGTGCACTCACTCCCTCTCTCTCTCGCGCACTCACTCTCTCACTCTCTCTCTCGCACTCACTCTCTCTCTCTCTCGCGCACTCACTCTCTCGCGCACTCACTCTCTCTCTCGCGCACTCACTCTCTCTCTCTCGCGCACTCACTCTCTCTCTCTCTCGCGCACTCACTCTCTCTCTCTCGCGCGCACTCTCTCTCTCTCTCTCTCGCGCACTCACTCTCTCTCTCTCTCTCGCGCACTCACTCTCTCTCTCTCTCGCGCACTCACTCTCTCTCGCGCACTCACTCTCTCGCGCACTCACTCTCTCTCTCTCTCTCGCGCACTCACTCTCTCTCTCTCTCGCACTCACTCTCTCTCTCTCTCGCGCACTCACTCTCTCTCTCTCTCGCGCACTCACTCTCTCTCTCTCTCGCACACTCACTCGCGCACTCACTCTCTCTCTCTCACTCTCTCTCTCTCACTCACTCTCGCGCACTCACTCTCTCTCTCTCGCGCACTCACTCTCTCTCTCTCTCGCGCACTCACTCTCTCTCTCTCTCGCGCACTCACTCTCTCTCTCTCTCGCGCACTCACTCTCTCTCTCTCGCGCACTCACTCTCTCTCTCTCTCTCGCGCACTCACTCTCTCTCTCGCGCACTCACTCTCTCGCGCACTCACTCTCTCTCTCGCGCACTCACTCTCTCTCTCTCTCTCTCGCACTCACTCTCTCTCTCTCTCTCGCGCACTCACTCTCTCTCGCGCACTCACTCTCTCTCTCTCGCGCACTCACTCTCTCTCGCGCACTCACTCTCTCTCTCTCTCGCGCACTCACTCTCTCTCTCGCGCACTCACTCTCTCTCTCGCGCACTCACTCTCTCTCTCTCGCGCTCACTCTCTCTCTCTCTCGCGCACTCACTCTCTCTCTCTCTCTCTCACTCACTCTCTCTCTCGCGCACTCACTCTCTCTCTCTCGCGCACTCACTCTCTCTCTCTCTCGCGCACTCACTCTCTCTCGCGCACTCACTCTCTCTCTCGCGCACTCACTCTCTCTCTCGCGCACTCACTCTCTCTCTCGCGCACTCACTCTCTCTCTCGCGCACTCACTCTCTCTCTCGCGCACTCTCTCTCTCTCGCGCGCACTCACTCTCTCTCTCGCGCACTCACTCTCTCTCTCGCGCACTCACTCTCTCTCTCGCGCACTCACTCTCTCTCTCTCTCGCGCACTCACTCTCTCTCTCTCGCGCACTCACTCTCTCTCTCTCGCGCACTCACTCTCTCTCTCTCGCGCACTCACTCTCTCGCGCACTCACTCTCTCTCTCGCGCACTCACTCTCTCTCTCTCTCGCGCACTCACTCTCTCTCTCTCTCTCTCGCGCACTCACTCTCTCTCTCTCTCTCGCGCACTCACT